>NC_143579.1:123243161-123402110 GCF_048544385.1 Mastigoproctus giganteus | reverse complement strand
TTGCACCACCTTTGTTTAAGTGTATCCCGTCTCTACAAAACAAATTCCTTCTACCTACAAGTGTGGGCCATGCTGATAGAAATTTACCCCCTAAAGCCTTGCAGATTCCTTCAAGTCTTGAGTTAATCCACAAGGCTCTTAACATATAATCCCTCCTATCGTGTCTGGGCAGAATTGCAGACACATAGACATTATGGCCTAGCTCGCGACATTTCTTCAGCATGGTCCTGTATTTTTCCAACAAATCGTCAGATCGTGTACGTTTAATATCGTTTGTCCCCACATGAATAATAATATTTTCTTTACCCCCTTTAAAATCTGACAGTCTGTTGGTGACATCATCAATAGTTGCTCCCGCCAGACATACCCTGGTTCTGCTCCACCTATCTTTATTACAAAAAATATTCCCCGTTTCCCTGACAATGGAGTCTCCTAATAAAACAATGTCCTTTCTAACCAGAGTAGTTTGCACTTGGTTTTTCTGTTTTGAGGCTCGAATCGGGTGTGCATCACTTGGTAGATTGCTGGAGTTTTGAGTCCCTGACGAGCTCCCAGAAGCATTATTTTCGAGGGCAAGCACTCGTTTTTTCAGGGACTCAAATTGTTCCATCAGTGCACCAAATTGTAATTTAAGATCGGTGCACTCCTTACATCGATCACAAAGAAAAGAATCCCCAGGTGAGGTAGGATTAGTCACCAGGTCGACCTTGGAAAACATTCCACAGGTTCTACAACGGATTAAATCATGACTCACCCGTAAATCGCCATCTGCTATTTCCGTGTGACTCACGATACCCTGTGACGTGTTTAAGGCAGATCTCGTAACAACCATTATAAAATTAAATAAATATCAATGAAAGTAACTTTAAAAAATTATATCTATAATATTATTAAAATCAAACAGTTACAGGAAAACCTATAACAAAATAATCCAACAATATTTAAATAAATCAAATATTTAAAAGCACTATCCAAAAGTAAACCACTTAACTGAGGAGCCCTGTCTAAGCGCGTCCGCTCACCTCGATAACCAAGGTACGCGATATGGCCATTAGCTGGTGTAGCGTATTAGCGACAAAGTATGACTAGTGGTCCTTTGCGATATTTTGCAACGGAACCAGTGCAGGTTCTGCGCACCAAGGTTGTATTCTGATGTGATGTGATGTGTGACATTGTGGCCCGTCTATTTGCTTGCACAATTCTAGCCATCCTCCTCTGACCTCTCTGATCAATAAGCGATTTTCTTCCACAGGAGTGCTGTTGAGAGGATGTTTTCGTTTGTTGCACCATTCTTGATACACCCTTGAAGCTGTGGTGCGTGAAAAGTTCAGGAG
Organism: Mastigoproctus giganteus; assembly: GCF_048544385.1. Taxonomy (NCBI): domain Eukaryota; kingdom Metazoa; phylum Arthropoda; class Arachnida; order Uropygi; family Thelyphonidae; genus Mastigoproctus; species Mastigoproctus giganteus. Next base: position 123,400,776 of record NC_143579.1, on the reverse strand, counting down.
AACTGCCGTTTTAGAGATGCTTTGTCCAGAACGTCTTGCACCTAATACCATGCCACGTTCGAAATCCGTTAGATCACTCGTTCTCATTCTTTCTACGGTTTGTACGCTTAACTGATACTAGAAAGGTTGTTCTGCTGCATTTATATCCGCCACTGTGGTCATGTGAATTGCAACCTTGTGGGACAAACCATTTGTGGGGACAGCAGGGGTGTACCTAATAAATTGACAGCACAGTGTGTGTCTGTGTGTGTGTGTGTATATATATATATATTGCTTCCTCCGCATCTAAAAAAACTTGGGTTTCTCTTTCGTTCTTGCGTTACCTTTCTTCCAAGTAGCTGTTCACTCTGTACAAATCGCAAATCCGCCCTACCATGGAGCATTGTTCCCACCTCTGGGGCAGTGTCCCGAAAACGTCTCTGTCTTCTAGATTCTATTCAGAAGAAGGCAGTTAGTTTAATTAATGATTCAACTCTAACAGTCTCTCCACTCGCTGTCTCATAGACGTACTGTTTCTGTTGCATGCCTTTTCTACAGATACTTCCATGGGCCAGGAGCGGATTAAGGTCGATTGAGGCCCCGGGCGCAGAAGAAAATATTGGGCCCCTTAAAAAAAAAGAAAGAGACAGGGAAAATAAAAATACATGTTAACCAATTTTTTAAATAAATAAAAAATATTATGTACTATTAATGTTTTTTTTTTTTTCAATAAAATTTGAATATAATATATGTATAATATAATTAATAATAGCATAATAATAATCACAAAGTTTTGTGATTATTATTATGCTATTATATGTTCAACTAATTTGTTGGGGTTTTGCGTGGGCCCTTCAGAAGTCGGGGCCCAGGGCGCGCGCCCGGTGCGCCCGCCGTTAAATCCGCCTCTGCCATGGGCACTGTGCTTCTGAATTTATAGTTCCTGCTCTGCCTTTCAAAAGAATCCGAACAAGTGCTGCTAACTAACATCCATTTACTGTCCAACGTTATGCTCACAAAACCAACTTTTCATCATGCTTGTTTATTCATTCATCTGCCGTTTTCTGGAACAACCTTTCTTTGTAAGTATTTTCTGAAAAGTACAATTTACAGAAGTTGAAGTATAATTCCAACAAATATCTTTTTTCGCCTTCCCAACCTCCAATCCATGCACGGTACTAAGTACTGTAGGTTCTAATACCTCGTGTTTCGGGTTTTCATTAAAAAAAAAAAAAAAAAGGATTGCCTAGATTCGGCTCTGCAATATGGCCTAAGTTGCAGAAGCTCCTAAAACTATATTACAACAACAATATTACAGCGCAGCTAATTTACAAAAATGTTTATTACCACTGGGCTATATGTTGCTGTTATTTATTTTAAAAATCCCTTGGTTTGCCCTCTCGCGTGAATATTTAAAAATTGCGACTTTCCAACCGCATGGTTGGAAGATAGCCAAGTTTGCGAAACCGCATGTGTTGCTGGGATGGTGCTGTTTTGAAGAGCAAAAAGTTGTGCCGGCTGAATTAATATAAACTGATATGTTCGAAGAAATTGTTGCTTAATACGTGAGTGAGACGATGATAAAGTAGGAATCGCGTTGATATAAGTTCGTTGAAGAATGTTTATTTTTACAATATCATGATAATTGATTAAGTACTAACAATGTGGAAAACCACGTGTCGCTCCCGTAAGCCTAATAACGTTTTGGAGTTCATAATCAAAATAAATGCATTTCAAAACAATTTTTATTTATGTATTTGAAAATATATATTTTCACAGATACGTATTTTTCCTAATGCAGTTATTTAGATATACATATTGCATTTGACTGAAAGAGCCATATTGACATATATTTATGGGGTTTATACAGCAAAGCATATATCGCTGTGGAAATTGGTGCCACTAATTAATTATTCAATTAAGATATTTATCTTTTAAGCACTCAAATTTTACTTATTTAAAAAATCACACTTTTAAATAAAAGTGTCAGTAGTTAATTCTAAAAAGCAAATTATGTGTTTGCTTTCAAATATGCTTTATACAAGATTCAGAGATGCTACATAAAAAAAAAAAAGAAAAATCATTTCGTTTCAGAAAAGTTTTTGAAAATTTTTACTCAATACATCAGAGTCACATTACAGCTTGCAAATGCCTCTCATATATGACCATAAGGGTATAAAGTGATATACATTCAATTTAGTATAATAAAAAATTACAGATGCTGGTTCAATATACCCACCACCTGTGATCTCTCAGATTGCTCCTAAAATATTCATGTGAATTGGAATACAAAGATTTGTAAATAATACATAATTTGTATTCTTTAAAATTCGTTTCATATACAATATAAAATTAAAAATACCATAGAACAACTTGAGGTAAAATGTTACCAAAATTTGGATTCCAGAATACAAAAATTTAATGATTATATCTGAAATATACTGCACAGCTGGAGTGTTTTTTAATTTCAGGCATATAATATTAAACATTTATAGTATTTTAATATTAATAATAGTAATAATAAAAAAAAAAAAAAATCAACATGATGCAAGAAAGCTTATACAGCATCAGCCCAAAAGAAAACTTAACCTAATTTGTCTAAACCTTCTTTATATTTATTCAAACTACCCATATCCACAACACCAGGCAGAAGTTTATTTCAACAATCACTTACTCTTTGGCTGATTGCAAATTTCCAAATATCTGTTTCACAAATGTCCTTTTTCAAATTAAACTTGTATCCCTCTTGTGCGTGTATGTGTCATCTGAGAAAGACTAAAGATGCTATCAGTAATGAATATACTTAAGTTTTTAAAACTTTATATGCTTCAATTAGGCCACCATACAGATGCCTAGTTTCCAGAGATTGCAAATTACAGAATTTGTCTGTGTTGGTGAGAATATATTTTTGTGTTACCAGCCACCCTTGTTGCTTCTTTCTGCATCTTTCCTAAAATCAGGATTCACAACCTATATCTTAACCATTGTCCTGTATCTTTTGTTGGCAAAGTTCCTGTATATCATTGATAGAAAGCCATGGGCTGTTCTAGCACCAGTTTGCATTACTCAAAGAATTTCATTTGTTGAACTGTACTATTTCTTCCTGGTTTCCTTCTCAGCCTTGTTTGCTATCCAAATATTATGTTATTCTGAGATTACCATTACCCATATTCAGCACCTTGAACCTCAGTGACCTTCTGCCCATTTACTTAGTTTATTTAAATCTTCTTATTGATTACTGTCATTAACTACCGTGTCCATCTTTATACTCTCTTTTTTTCTTTTTTGGCTAATCTTTAGTATGTGGTATCCCTTTCGATTGGTTTTGTTATAATTAACTCAGGGGATGGGGCATCGCTCAAACCAACCAACGAACCAAGCATTGCTCTTTGACATTCATATCTCTTTTTTCTGTTCAATAATCATCAGAGTAAGCTAAATTAAGAATTAAAAATACAGAAATAATATCATATGATGTCATGCAAGGTGTACCATATACTAAAGAACTAACAAAAAAAAAAACAAAAGCTCAGCAAAAGTTGTCAGCTCACTTTGTTTTATATGAAATATTTTTAGTAAAATAATAAGAGGAGTTTACCTCAATATAGTGCGTAGAACACTTCCGTATGAAAGTGATACTATCTAATGAAATATTTTTATATTAAAGAATTAATTTTGATGAATTAATGTTATTTTTGATGAATTACCTAGGAAGCAATTAAAAAAAAAACTTTTGGTATTCTCATACAGGAATATGGATAATAATAGATTTTGTGGAGTGCTGTATAGAATAATTTTATTCATTATTTATGTTAAAGCTGATTTTAGAATGTAAGAATAAATTAGATATTGGAAATTGTCTTGAATAAATTTGATTATAGATCAAATTAAAATTATTCTGCAGCATTATTAGGAAGTATAAATATATTTTGCCATCATACCCTCCTATAGATCGTATGTTATTGATGCTAACTAACTGATCAAATTAATGGCATAATAGAATCCTGATTATGCAGTGGGTGGATTATTGGGGACTTCGATTACCTTACTACATGGAACAACAGAGGAGAGAGAGATACTACTCTAATAAGGTGCTCTGATATTTTCATGAAGGCCAACCAAGGGGAAAAAACAAAAATTGTTTTCCTTTTTCAAAAAATATATTCATATTAAATTTTACTTTAAATCTTTGCACACTATAATGTATTTATATTATATAAGTATATTATATTATAGCACCTGACACACTTCTACCAATGTAGAAGTGTGTCAGCTGCTGTTGCTTTTAAAAGTGCAAATATAAATTTATGATATAATTACATTTGCAAAAGTCTTTCATTTTGTAATTTGTCTGGGAAAATTTATTTTAAATCACTTGAAATGAAAACTGTTTTGTAGGGTTCAGGATGTATTTATTACTAACAGAGTCTAACAATCGCAGTTTTTGTAGATGTTTCCTCCTTTTGTACTATCAGAAAAATGCCAAACTGATGAACTGTGACAAATTTGAATAGGATAATCTGTGCATCATGCTGTTTAAACATTATATTAAAATTTATTTTCCATCCATCCCAGATAATGGAGTGTTTTTTTTTTTTTTTAATGAAAACCCCAGACACTAGAGATATTAAAACTGTGCATGGGTTGGAGGGTGATAAGATGAAAGATGATACCTGTTGACATTAGACTTGAATTTTTGTAAATTGTAATTTTCGGGAAATACATATGAAGGAAGGTTGTTTCAGAAAATGGAAGTTGGAGGAATAAATGAGGAAGAAGAAAAGTTGGTTCTGTGAGTAAAAGGATGTTGACTGGTTGTGGCACGTGTTCAAACTGCTTTGGAAGAGAGAATGGGAATTACAGAAGCCAATTCAGAAGAACAGTACCCATGGAAATATCTATAGAAAAGGCATGCAACAGAAACAGTACATCTGTGAGACAGAGAGTGGTTGTTGTTGTTGTTATTTTGTTTTTAGGAGCATTAGCAACTAAGGCCATATTGCTCCGGGATATGCGGTAGTCATTCCCTGACCTTTCTGCATCCTCCGTATTTGGTGGTGACGGGCTCGAACCCCGGTCTAATCAAGAAGCATGTGCTACGCACTGCTTCCCCTTCCCATCTGGCTACGGAGGCGCCACAGAGAGTGGAGAGACTGTTCAAGATGAGTCATTAATTAATCTAACTCCCCTCTTTTGAATGAAATCTAGAAGCTTGAGAGAGAGAGAGAGAGAGAGAGAGAGGGGTTTTGGGAGCACTGCCCCATATGTGGAAACAATATTCCATGGTAGGGCGGATTTGAGATTTATACAGAGTTAAAAGCTGTTTGGAAGAAAAGTAACGCTGAGAGTGAAAGAGAAAACCCAGTTTTTTAGATGCAGAGCAAGCAATATTTGTAACATGCTTATGCCAAGAGAGATTAGAAGTCAGGGTAATCTCCAATGGAGATTCAGTCGGAGTTCTCTTTAATGAACTTCCATATATTGAATTTTTTTGATTTCCCCTTGGTCATTACATTGAAAATGGTTTCAGTATAATGAAGAAAATTTGCATATGACGAACTGATTTCAAGAGACCTGGTTAGTATGCATTGTTTGCACCACTAGCCTTTAGGCAATAGAGCTGACACTGTAGAAAGTGCAAGTTAAGAGCTAAAAGGATTAAGAATTAATCACTTTAGCTTTTAAGAGCTAAAGGGTTTAATTCTTAAGAGCATTCCTCAATTTAGTGGAACGTGTACAACCCATCCATAGCCATTGGCAAAGATTAAGGCATATTCCCAACACAGATATTGGCTCTGGTCAACCTGTTTTCTATCGTAAGCATCCTGTCAGAGAATGTCTAGGCGTGAAGTACCCGAGTGGTAAGAAGTGAGAGTGCAATAGCGTATGCTCTTTGAGTGGACCGTGGTTCAAGCCTGTAACTGCCGAACGCAATAATTGCTTGTATTGATGATTTATTGTAAGCTCCACTGACCTGGTGGTTGTACCGGAGAATAAACCAGCATTAGCAGAGAGTGATTTTTCTTTCTCCCAGAAATTCATCTGTTTTTTCCCAGAAGTGTGTGATCCATACTTTCATTAAATTTCACAAGTAATCCCTAAATCAGTTTTGTTTTAGTTGCTGTGCAAGTAACCTGGCAATGTCTAAGAAATCCTTGAAGTGGAAAAAGTGGAAGTGCTTAATAGTGTAGATCGGGGTGTTAAAAAAAAAAAAAATCACTTAAAAATTTGGTATCCCTGCCAGTAGTGTCAATCATTCTGAAAAACCATGTTTTAATTCTCAAAACTGTTTAAGGAAATGGTACCCAATCAAGAAGCGTGTGAAATTATTCTTGTATTGAAGATGTAGATGAAGCTGTTTTTAAGTGGTTGAAGTTGATTCGAGACCAGAACATGCCAATATCAGGGCCATTAATAAAAGAAAAGGCTCTGAAGTATGCATCTTTTTTATGGGCATAAAACATTCCAAGCCAGTTCTGGTTGCATATTTTCTGGGGGCATAAAACATTCTAAGCTAGTTCTGGTTGGCTGGACAAATTTGAAAAGCACCATGTCTTACTCAAAAAGGTTATTTCTTTTGAAAGTGGGATTGTAATTGAAGAAGACTGTATCCATTGTAAAGAAACAGTTTTGAAAAAATTATAGAGGACTACAAGCCTAAAGACATATTCGATGTTGATGAAACAGGTCTATTTTTTAAATGTTTGCTGAACAAGACACCGACTTTTAAAGGTGATAAATGTGTAGGTGTTAAAAAATAGTAAGGAGAGAATTACATTCTTGGTTGGTGCAAATATGGCTGGTAATGAAAAAAAACTGAAGCTTTTGGTAATAGGCAAAAGTAAACCCCAATGTTTCAAAGGAGTAAAGTTGTTAAGAGTTGGACAACATCTACAACAAAAAAGCTTTGTTGACAAGTGAAATTTTGAACAGTGGATTTTAAATTTTGATAAAAAGATGACGAAAGAAAACAGAAAAATTGCATTGATTGTTGACAACTACCCTGCCTGCCCACCTTCACTCAGTGATTTCGAAACTTACAAGTGTGAAGCTTTTCTTCCTTCTGAATGCCTAATCTAAACTACAGCTAATGGATCAACACAGTATGAAGAATTTAGAAATGCAATAGAAGTACGTAATTCTTAAAAGTGTACTGAGAATAGAAACCAACCAACCTATAGATTTTCTTATACAGTACATTTGTGGATGTACATATCAGACTTGGTGTAAGTTTGGAGTCAAGATATGACGGAAACATCGATTAAAAATTGTTTTGCAAAAATGCCATTAACAGCAATGAGAGGAATGAACTACTACGTGACATTGCGCAATCTTGGGAAGAACTCCAAGTGAGAGGTTTGATCAGTGGTGAAATTGTTCTTGACAAATTTTTAGGAGGTGTTGATGATGTCATAGTAGCTGAATGTCCGAGTGACTCCAACCTTTTGGAGAGTATTCAAACAACTAGTGACAATATGACGATAAGTTGGATGAAAATGAAGGAATGAAGACAGCAAGGGCAATATTAAACCTTCCAAATATGAAATTTTGGTAGCATTTGAAACTTTGTATTGAGGCCTTCAGTGTGAAGAAAATGTGCCAATAAATATATTTAAGTGTTTAAACAAATGTGAACATTTTTATGAATGATGTACAGTAAAATCCAGTGTACAACAAAATATAACCAAATATTTTGCTACATAATTCTTAAAAGTGTACTAATATATTGTGCACATCATTAAGTAGTCATTTCTTAATATGTATGTATTGATAAATTAATTGTTTTAAAATGTTAGAAAATTTATTCATTCTCACTTATTCCTGATTTATTTCCCATCTCTTAATCTGACTGCTGAATTTCAGTATTTTTCATTGTTGAAAAGGTCATATTTCTTTATAATGGAATTTCTGTTTAATGAATTTTTTTAAGTGAACAATCAAATTCGTTATATAGAGGTCCTACTTTATATGATCCTGTCTAGAAATCGGACTGTCATCAAAGATTAATGGAGGAGCAGAAGAATCGTTTTAGTGAGATCTAAGACAGAACTCAATTTTAGAAGGATTGAAATCAACTAAGTTATCATTGCTCCACTGGAGAATTACTTGGAGATCAGCATTTGAGGAATTGGTAGTGGATATTTGAGAAGTTGAAGCTGTTTGAGCAAAGCAAAATTTCTCAAACTGGAAGATGGAATACAATGTGCTACCATCAGCAAAGCCATAGATAGGATTTCTGATCAATGAAAGGTCATTAATATACAAGGGAAAGAACTGAATCTTGGGGAACACCAGCATTAGTGGAGAAGTTAGAAGACAGAGAGCATCTACCATAATCCGCATTGAGCAGTTGGAGGGAAAACTGGATACCCAATTACAAAAAACAGTTGCCAAATCATAAGATGGTTTGCCAACTGTCCATAACTGTCCATGGAATTTGCTCATGGATGGGTAACATAAGCCAAAATATCACCAGTGGATTGACATTGACAGAACCCATACTGGCGATCGTTGATCAGGTGGAAGGTTTCTAGATAGTTTGAGTAGGCGGTTAATTGTTTTCTCCATTACAGAAAGAGTTGAGGTGGTTGCAATTGGACAATAATTGGATGGGAGAGATTTGTTGGCCTTTTTAGGAACTGGCTGGATGTGAGAAAATTTCCAAGCAGAAGAAAAAACACCTTTGGAATAAATAGGTGAAAAAAGGTTACAAAAGAACAGGAGAAACTTTAGGAGAACAAGAGGAGAAATACCATCAGGACCTGGAGCTTTCTTAGGATCAGGATTGTTCAAAATACTTCTCACATCCTTTTGACGAAAGACTGCAGGAGGCATTGAATGGAACATACTGGGAATGGTATGAGGTGGTTTACCAAGATTATTAATACATGAGTTGGAAGAAAAATAGGATGCTAGCAGGTCAGCTTTATCCTTGGTTAAAGTGGCAGTAGAACAATCTGGTTTTGACAGAGGTGGGAACAGACATGGGCAAAAGCTGCGGCCAATAGCTTTGGCAAGAGACTAGAATGCTCAGCTACCATTTGGACAAGAAGCAAATTTTCTACTCTTAGACTCTTTAAAATCTAGTTTCGACTGATTAATAACTTTACAATTGTTGCGAGGTTTGGTGTAGGCAGAAAATGAACCTGGAGATTTGGATACGAGCCAATTGTGATATGCGAAATTCTTCTTTTGAACAGCCTTAGCACATTTATTGGAAAATCAAGGTTTAGATAAAGGATGAAATTTTAAGTTATATGTGGAATAAAAACTATTCCATTCCTACAATTTCACTGACACGATCTGAACAAATGTCGACATCAGAAACTTTGAAACAGTAATCTGACCAAGGAAAAGAAGAAAAGAAATCATGCAGATCATCACATTTTGCATTCTTGTAATGCCAAAGAACATGAGGTTGGGAATTGCCTTCAGAGAAAGGCTCCATTGGAGAAGAGACAATCACCAAATTGTGATCTGAGGTGGCTAGAGGACCATTCACCTTGACTGTATACCTAGAATGGTTGTTTGTGAGGAAAAGATCAAGCGTGTTAGCTGTATTCTAGTAAGTAAATGAACAATCCGTGTGAGAGTATTAGTAATTGCAAAAGCCTCAGCATCTCACCAGCTGGGTCCGTATGACTAGAAAAGGGAAGTCACTGGAGTTTTGAATGCTTAAATCACCAAGGAAAATTTCCTCACTTTTAGGAAAGTTGGACTGGAGAAAGTCAAGTTTCCAAGTGATTAGTGGAGTTGGGAGAATAATAAAGGCAACAGATGAATTTGGCAGATTATGATAGGGAGATGATTTTAAGCCAGAGTAGATTGAAAATAGGAGATTCCAAATTACAAAGTCGCTGACAGGGAATATCAGAATGGACATATGCACAAGTACCACCTTTGAAGTGAAAAGAATCATACAACAAATAATTTGGACAACTGAGACGAGCAGTGGTTGAATCAACCAATAACTGAGATTCTGCCTCAAAAGTACTTGTGATTTGGCAGACTCCAAGTGGAAATGGACATCATTGAGATTAGAACTGAGACCATATATATTTGTATAATGAATGAGGAAGTGGTTGGGAGGCCTAGATTTTTTTGCAGATAAGTTTGCTGTATTAGTTTGACAATTCATGGTGTATTCAGTAGTAAAAAAAGGGGGGGGGGGACATGCTGTATGATGTAATGAAATTTTTGGACATAGTGTACACATGGATGGGAGAAATGTGGCCTCAACAATGCCCCCTCATATGCGCTACTCGGACTCCCTCAAGTCACTATCCGGCAGAGTAGCGAGATCACATACTAGCTGATCCGCAAGCCTCCTAGAGAGTTATCAATAGGTTTGGTCCAGTGTACTAATTAACAGCTGGCCTGCGAACACTGTTTAGAGCTGTATTCTCAAAATGTAAGAAAGATTGGATCTCGCTATGATGTCCATCATCATCCCCTCAAAAGACATGAATCAAACTGCATGACAGAAGAGATGGGGGAGGGTTTAAGTGGTGGAATTGCACCAGTTGATGAGAGTTATCCATCACCTAGTGTTCCCTGGTAACACAGAGGAGCGGCATTTGTCTATCTGGTGTGCTTGCCACACCTCGACCCCAGCTTATCTTGGTTCGCATCTGTATGGTCACCCATAGTGTGCTAGGTGCTGTAGTTCATGACTTGCACATGGGGGTTATACCCAATGTTAAAAACAGTCTCACCATTATGAAGGCAGAGGATTTGTCTGGCACAGTCTGACCTGACTTCTCCGAAATTAGGTCCACTTGACTTGAGTGTTACCCGAATATCAGTTCCATCAGGGTTTAGACTCTCAGGTAGCAAGCAACACTTTTCATATCTGAGAGAATGTCAGCGACACCCTCAAGTACCAAGGTCCTTGAGGGTGTCGCAGACATTTACCATATTAATATTGTTTTTCAATAATCTTGAAAAGTTCATATATACTTAACTTAAGTGGTGTTTCTGAAATGTGGTATTGGATGTAGAAAGAGATACTTTTTGCTGTGTTTGGTAACAAGGATTAATTAAAATATTATTTATATAATTTGAAATTGATTAAAATATTATTTATTATAATATGAAATTTATTAAAATTTTGATAACTAATACTCAGAACTGGAATTTGGGGAGTACAACGTCTACAGAAAGGATAGACAGGATAGGAATGGGGGAGGGGTTATGCTATTAGTTAAGAAACACATAAAAACCAAGGAAGTGAAGCCAGTCGATATCGCTGGACAGTACAGTGTTGGGTCAGTTTGGTGTGACATAAGCATTGGGAGATCAAAATTGAGAGTAGGAGTGTGCTATAGGCCTAATGACTCTGATGAGTATAATAAGAAACTGTACAGGGAAATAGAGTGGGCCAGTAAATCAGAGAGTCTTATAATGGGAGATTTTAATTTCCCAGATATTCACTGGACTTTGGGGGCTGGTCACTCACACACTAGCAGGACTTTTGTGGATTTATTGGATGATTGTTTTCTACATCAGCATGTTCGGGAGGCAACTAGAGGGAGTAATACTCTTGATTTGATTATCAGCAGTGATTCTTCATGCATTAAGAATCTGCAGATAAATGAACCGCTAGGTAGCAGTGATCACAGTGTGCTGAAGTGGGATTTACTCAGAGGTAAATACCATTAGGGGTAAAGGGAAGGGTTATTGCTTCCGTAAAGGCGACTGCGATGGACTGAGACAGTATTTAAATTCTATACAGTGGGACCAACTGATGATGTTACCAACAGCAAATTCAAAATGGGAAGCATTCAAAGAACTTATCTTGGAAGCTACTAGGCTTTACATACCAACTAAGAAATATTGTTCAAGGTTTAGGCTAAAATGGATGTCAGATGAACTAATGAGGCATATGGCAGAGAAGAAAAATGCATGGGATACTTACAAATTAACACATGACACAGAAGCCTATGATAGATACAAGTTGATATGCAACCAAGTTACAAAGGAGGTTAGGCAGGCGAAGGCAGATTACGAGAAATCCTTGGCAAGGGATGCAAAGAAAAACAGCAAAGAGTTCTTTACTTATGTAAACTCTAGAAGGAAGAGGATGAATCAGATTGGTCCACTTAATATCGATGGGTCAACTGTTGATGATCCTGCTCAGGTAGCTAACAAACTAAATGAATATTTTGCATCGACATTCACACATGAGGAGTTATTCAGCGAGGGGAATGCCAGAGGTGTATTCAACTCTAGCAGTAAGCTAGAGAATCTTGTAATAACTGAGAGTAAAGTGGAGGAGAAATTGTTGAAGATAAACACAAGAAAGGCACCTGGGGTTGATGGAATCTACCCAGTTATATTAAAGGATGCAGCAATGGAAATAAGCAAACCCTTAGCCATAATTATGAGAGCTTCCTTGGACTCAGGGAAGGTACCCTTGGACTGGAAATGTGCAAATGTGATGTGCCAATTCACAAAGGAGGATCAAAGGCTGACACAAGCAATTATAGACCTGTGAGTTTAACTTCTGTTCCCGGAAAATTAATGGAGGCACTGGTTAAAGAAGCACTGCAGGATCATTTAGACAAGACTTCAGTTATAGCTCAGACACAGCATGGTTTTGTTAAGGGGAAGTCTTGCCTGACCAATTTGATTGGATACTATGATGCAGTCACAAAAGAACTGCATGCAGGGAATAGCTTTGATATTATATACTTGGATCTTAGAAAGGCTTTTGATACTGTTGCACATGGAAGACTGCTACACAAATTGGAGCAGTGTGACATTGGAGGCAAATTGCTGCTATGGATAAAGGGGTGGTTGAGGGGGAGAAGACAGAGAGTGGTAATCAATAGACACTGCTCATCGTGGACTAATGTTATTAGTGGAGTTCCTCAGGGCTCAGTGTTGGGTCCATTATTGTTTTCTGTATTTATAAATGATATTGATGATGGTATATCAAGCTTAATGTCCAAGTTTGCAGACGATACAAAGGTTGGCAAGGTTGTCAAGGACACTACTGACACTATGCTGCTGCAACAGGATCTGGAAAGGTTGAGCAGATGGGCTGAGAGGTGGCAAATGAAGTTTAACATTGACAAATGTAAAGTACTACACATGGGAAACAGCAACCCCAGAGCAACGTATCAACTCTGTGGTACTACACTGACAGTGGTAGAGAATAAAAGGGACTTGGGGGTAGTTGTGCAGGCAGATATGAAGTTCTCTGAGCAGTGCAGACGGGCTGCAAGAGTAGCTCATGGAGTATTGTCAATGATATACAGGAATTTTTCCAGCAGGGATAAGGAGGTGATTATTCCCTTGTATAAGGTAATGGTCAGGCCACACCTAGAGTATTGTATACAGGTCTAGAGGCCCCATTTCAAGAAGGATGTAGAGCTGCTGGAACGAGTACAGAGAAGGGCAACAAGATTAGTGAATGGAACAAAGGGGTGCTCTTACGAAGAAAGGCTTAAGTTTTGCAAATTACAGTGTCTGGAGACTAGGCACCAGCGAGGTGATCTGATAGAGGTGTATAAAGCCTTGAATGGTTTGAGCATGCTCAATGCTGATGGGATTCTTCCTCTAGCTCAGAATAATCACCTGAGAGGGCATAAATTCAAATTGAGGAAAGACAGATGTAGGATAGACGTGCGGAAATTTGCCTTTAGCCAGCGGGTGGTTGGTTGGTTGAACAGACTTCGATCCCTTGTCGTGGAGGTTGATAGCCTAAATAAGTTTAAGACTCAGCTGGACAGGTATTTTGAGCGAACAGAGGGGTGAAGTGGGTTTTTTTTTTTTTTTTTTTTGGCTGATGCTGCATAAGCTTGCTTTCTTGCATCAAATGCCTCTACTAATGCTAATGCTATAACATGGAAGATAGATCATATGTTGAAGTCACTTGATCTTCATCTGTGTTAGAACAAAAAAAAAAAAAAAAAAAAAACCCTGGCTTGTATTGTTTTCTGTGCAGATGTATCATTTCATAACTTATTTGATCTGTCGCACAATGGCCATAGATGCTGATGCGCCAAATAAATCCCCAACCAAACAACCAGCCAACCTATTTGATCAAGGAAATATTTTCTTGATGACATTGAGGTTGGTGTCATTAGAATTTCTGAATGAATGTCAAAATATGTTAACTGCTCTGATATGCATGAAAAAAACAATTATCATATGCAGCCACATACGTTTTGTATTATATATGGTCTGGTCCATGAGGATTGCCTCTTGGACAAAAAGATTTTTTTGTAATTGAGTTAGCATTAAGAAGTTTTCTATAACGAACTTCGAGAACGAGGGTAGCCTGTGCCGACGTACATTTTTGCCGCTCCTGGGACAGAGAAGTTTTTTCTGATTTATTTTCCATTTTATATTAGCTTAAATTGGCATATTAACTTATTTTCTAGAGTAACTTTATATTCCTATTTACGATACTTAGTTTAAAGTAACTTAGATAGAGATTTTGTAGGTATTACTTAGTATCGGAAAGGGTATCAAATCCACGTGTTTACTGTTAGTAATAGCCGCCATTGTTACGCGATAATAGATAGCATAAGCTTAATATAGTATAGTATAGTGCATGGTATTGTCTGTTAATCAGATAATTAATCTTGTTGAACTTCATTGTCAATTACTTTTAATTACATTGATACATTTATTTTTATTTAATTACATTAAATTTCTATTTAATTACATTAAATAAAAGTACAATTGACAATTACATTTTTAATTGTACTTTTAATTATACATATAACGACTTGGGTTACGTAACATAAATAATTAGATAAAAATAAATAATTAATACTTAACTTGATACGGAAGTTATATAAAGGGATTTCGTAGATAACACTCATTACTGAAACATAAATATAGCGTTATAACTGTGTTGGGATATAAGTTTAGGGTTTTAATTTTGTACTGAAATTGAAATTTTATTGAAATTAAATCGAAATCATGACTCTGACCAGAGCAGCAAAGCAAAAGGCTCAAGCTAATGGGAGTGCTGTGGCTCAGGGGAGAACTGAGGGGGGCAGTTGCCCTCTGAATCACAGCCTATTAAAATGCACTACTTGCTTGATGTTTGTGGACAGTCGGGTACGGGACATGATACTGCCATGAGGGATGTCTTTGTGTGTGCGCTATGCAAGGAGTGTGAGGAAATCAGGCGACAACTCAGAATTGTTATGGGCCTATATGAGAGCTTGAAGGACAGGGTGGAAGCCCTCAAATGATTAAAAGTGAGGGGCTCATCAAGCTCTCAGCTGCCCACACCAATGCCGGAGTTTGCACTTGGTCATCGCGCAACACAGCGGCAGCCCCCAAGGGAGAATGCATTGGTCCCAAAGGAACTAGTAGTTGTTGGTGACTCTATTGTCAGGGAAACGGGAAACATGCTTTATAAAAAGGATAGGTGGAACAGAACCAGGGTATGTCTGCCAGGGGCAAATGTTGATGACTTGTAGAGCGGATATCATCTTTTAAGGGCACAAAAGGTGATATAGTTGTACACATTGGCACTAATGATATTAAGAGTAGGAGACTGGCAGAATTACTTAACAAGTACAGGTCACTGTTGAAAAAAAGCCGTGAAGTAGGGTTGAATTTGAAAGTGTCTCCAATTCTGCCCAGACATGATAGGAGGGAGTATATGATGAGAGCCCTGTTGATCAATTTGGCCCTGGAAAGATTGTGCAAGGCTCAAGGGGTAGAATTTTTTTCAGCCTGGTCTGTACTTGTTAACAGGAGAGACTGCTTCTACAGGGATGGGACACACTTAAATAGAAAGGGTGCAAGAATGTTTGCTGATGCTATCGAGGCAGTGTTATGTGGGTCGAAAAACTGCTAGATTGGGGGGATACAAGGACTAATAGATTAACAGTAGCCACTGGCAGAGGTGAAAGTGATTCTTGCACTGCTTCTATTGGAATGAGCCGCAGCCTGGAAAATAAGATGCAAGATATTTCAGAGACTGGTAGGAATCATTGGGGTACAAGTAAACACATGGTTGTATTAGGGTAGCTAAGAAAAAGAACAGGTGCATGTATGCTTGCATGTACGCCAATGCTAGGAGTTTAATAAATAAATTTGATGAATTTGAGGTATTGCCCAAAACATCAAAGGGAGTTCAGAGACGTGGGAGTTCAGAGACGTGGTGTCACACAGATATAAGGAATGGAGAACCGGAATTTGGGGAGTACAATGTCTACAGAAGGGATAGACAGGATAGGAAGGGAGTAGGGGTTATGCTATTAGTTAAGAAAAACATAAAATCCAAGGAAGTGAGGCCAGTCGACATCGCTGGACAGTGCAGTGTCGAGTCAGTTTGGTGTGACATAAGCATTGGGAGATCAAAATTGAGAGTAGGAGTGTGCTATAGGCCTAATGACTCTGATGAGTATAATAAGAAATTGTACAAGGAAATAGAGTTGGCCAGTAAATCAGAGAGTCTTATAATGAGGGATTTTAATTTCCCAGATATTGACTGGAATTTGGGGGCTGGTCACTCACACACTAGCAAGGCTTTTGTGGATTTATTGGATGATTATTTTCTACATCAGCATGTTCGGGAGGCAACTAGAGGGAGCAATACTCTTGATTTGATTATCAGTAGTGATTCTTCATGCATTAAGAATCTCCAGTAAATGTACCACTAGGTGGCAGTGATCACAGTGTGCTGAAGTGGGATTTACTCAAAGAGGTAACTACCATTAGGGGTAAAGGCAAGGGTTATTGTTTTCGTAAAGGCGACTACAATGGACTGAGACAGTATTTAAATTCTATACAGTGGGACCAACTGATGATGTTACCAACAGCAAATTCAAAATGGGAAGCATTCAAAGAACTTATCTTGGAAGCTACTAGGCTTTACATACCAACTAAGAAATATTGTTCAAGGTCAATGGATGACAGATGAACTAATGAGACATATGGCAGAGAAGAAAAATGCATGGGATACATTCAAATTAACCCGTGACACAGAAGCCTATGATAGATACAAGTTGATCTGTATCCAAGTTACAAAGGAGGGTAGGCAGGTGAAGACAGATTACGAGAAATCTTTGGCAAGGGATGCAAAGAAAAACAGCAAAGAGTTCTTTACTTATGTAAACTCTAGAAGGAAGGGGATGAATCATATTGGTCCACTTGATATCGATGGGTCAACTATTGATGATCCTGCTCAGGTAGCTAACAAACTGAATGAATATTTTGTATCGACATTCACACATGAGGAGTTATTCAGGGAGGGAAATTCCAGAGGTGAGTTAAATTCTGTCATTGAACTGGATGATTTTGTAATAACTGAGAGTAAAGTGGAGGAGAAATTGTTGAAGATAAATACAAGAAAGGCACCTGGGGTGGATGGGATCTATCTAGTTATATTAAAGGAGGCAGCAAAGGAAGTAAGCATACCCTTAGCCATAATTATGAGAGGTTCCTTGGACTCAGGGGAAGTACCCATGGATTGGAGATGTGCAAATGTGACCCCAATTCACAAAGGAGGATCAAAAGGCGACACAAGTAATTATAGACCTTTTAGTTTAACTTCTGTTCCCGGAAAATTAATGGAGGCACTAGTTAAAGAAGCACTGCAGGATCATCTAGACAAGACTTCAGTTATAGCTCTGACACAGCATGGTTTTGTTAAGGGGAAGTCTTGCCTGACCAATTTGATTGGATACTATGATGCAGTCACAAAAGAATTGGATGCAGGGAATAACTTTGATATTATATACTTGGATCTTAGAAAGGCTTTTGATACTGTTGCACATGGAAGACTGCTGCACAAATTGGAGCAGTGTGGCATTGGAGGCAAATTGCTGCTATGGATAAAGGGGTGGTTGAGGGGGAGAAGACAGAGAGTGGTAATCAATGGACACTGCTCATCGTGGACTAATGTTATTAGTAGAGTCCCTCAGAGTTCAGTATTGGGTCCATTATTGTTTTCTGTATTTATAAATGATATTAATGATGGTATATCAAGCTTAATGTCCAAGTTTGCAGACAATACGAAGGTTGGCAGGGTTGTTAAGGACACTATTGACACTATGCTACTGCAACAGGATATGGAAAGGTTGAGCAGATGGGCTGAGAGGTGGCAAATGAAGTTTAACATTGACAAATGTAAAGTACTACATATGGAAAACGGAAAACAGCAACCCCAGAGCAACGTATCAACTCTGTGGTACTACACTGACAGTGTAGTACCACAGACAGTGCAGACGGGCTGCAAGAGTAGCTCATGGTGTTTTGTCAATGATATATAGGATTTTTTCTAGCAGGGATAAGGACGTGATTAATTCTCTTGTATAAGGCAATGGTCAGGCTACACCTAGAGTATTGTATACAGGTCTGGAGGCCCCATTTCAAGAAGGATGTAGAGATGCTGGAACGAGTACAGAGAAGGGCAACAAGATTAATGAATGGAACAAAGGGGTGCTCTTATGAAGAAAGGCTTACGTTTTGCAAATTACAGTGTCTGGAGACTAGGCACCGGCGAGGTGATCTGTTAGAGGTGTATAAAGCCTTGAATGGTTTGAGCATGCTCAGTGCTGATGGGATTGTTCCTCTTGCTCAGAATAATCACCTGAGAGGGCATAAATTCAAATTGAGGAAAGACAGATGTAGTATAGACGTGAGGAAATTTGCCTTTAGCCAGCGGGTGGTTGGTTGCTGGAATAGACTTCCATCCCTTGTCGTAGAAGTTGATAGCCTAAATAAGTTTAAGGTTCAGCTGGACAGGTATTTTGAACGAACAGAGGGGTGAAGTGGAAGTGGTTATTTTTATTTTTTTTTTATTTTTATTTTTTTTTTTGGCTGATGCTGTATAAGCTTGCTTTCTTGCATCAAATGCCTCTACTAATGCTAAAAAAAAAAAAAATACTATAAAAAAATTGCGACATCCATGACATAAATAACGAAACAAAATTTGTCCTTTTGTGCTGCAATGGAACACAACAATCGACGTGACGCACTAAAAGAAACAAAACATTTGGTCTCTCTCTCTCTTTTTTCCTTTTTTTTTTCAGCAGCACGTGTGAAGACAGCGGGGATTGCAAGATAATAGGTACACTAATCTCCCAACGATAACTTATAATGACGCTTGTCGCTTATTTACGACTTGCAAAATATTTGTTTATACCTATTCTAGTTATTACTTGAATTTTTTTGATTTCTGGTTGTTTTTTTTTTTTTTTTTAAATTTGTAGTCCTGAAGTGTCCCGGTTAATCAAGAGTCTGCTGTATATATAAATTATACATTCAATAAGAATGTGTGCCCAGTCTTCACTTCTGCCGCAGGTACAGTTTGGGTAATCAGCCAGCCCTAAGGAAGTTAGTTTAGCCTTTAGGGAGCCGTGACCTGTCAGTAATGTTGTAAAAAGTCCACTTTGAGAATAGCACAAAGAGAATAGACCCATAGCTCCATGAGCTATGGCAAACAAATTGGGATCTGGTCACCAAAAGGTTTCTACCACAGGTGGCAGTGGCTTTGGGCTAATCATTGCCACCTGTGGCAGAAACCTTTTGGTAACCAGATCTCTGGTTTCGTGCACCCAATTTGTTTGTCATAGCTCATGGAGCTTTGGGGCTATTCTCTTTCTTTCAGCCTTGATGGTATTGGCTGTGTTAAGGGCTGGCCCCCAGAAATTTTGTGGATATGCCCTTCTTAAGTTTGTAGTACAAGACTTTGGCCATTTACACGTAAAGTGGGAGAGTACTTGCAGTGCTGGTGTGCTCACAGTGCAACATGCTCTGGTGATAGTGAGAAGGCAAGAACACTGCTCAGTATACGATTGCCAAGGTCCTTCTTTTGAGCCCCGTGTAAGCCTGACTGATTCTGGCAATCATGCCTGAGTAGGTTTCTCACATTTTTTGCCAAGTATGCAAAATGTGGTCAGAAAGTTAATTTTGAGTTAAAAACAACCCTTAAGTAATTTAGTTCTAATACCATTTTTACAGTTTTTCCATTAATTTTAATTTGTGGTAGTTTCCTTTCAAAAAAATGGATTTAGTTTTTTCAGGTGATATCCTGAGCATGTCATGTGCATTTGTGGCCACTCCTTCAGTGCATGAGGGTGGCATTTGATGTTTACTCCACAACCACTCTTTGTGTTTCCATTGGCAAGGAAAATCAAATTGTCCACAAAGGCTAGGCTTTCAACTGGGCCCTGATCCAAGGCCAGAAATGACTAAGGATTGAACCCCGAGGGCAACATTTATTCACAGAACATGTCAATTCCTGGAACCTTGTGTGCACTGAGACCCTTCTATTCACTATGGTAGCTGTTAATTAACTTGTAGAGGTTTTGTGGAAATTTTAATTTCCCAGATATAGACTGGAACTTGTGGGTTGGTCACTCACACATACGTAGCAAAACTTTGGTGGAATTATTGGATCATTGTTTTTTTACAGCAGAATGCATGTTTTAGTGGCAACCAGAGGAAGTAATTACTCTTGATCTCATTATTTATTAGCAGCGATTATTAATGCATTAAGAACCTGCTTTTGTAGAAAAATAAGAGAAATTTACCTCAATATGATACGTAGAACACTTCCTTATGATACTCTCCAGAAATTAAAATGAATAAAAGATTAATGCAAAATGATTACTGTAAAAAAATCAATTTAACACAATTCAAAAATTAAGTAAAAAAAAAAAAAAATTAAAAAATTTATTAGAAAATCAATTAAAGATAAATGTAAATTTTAAAAAAGTTTTCCTTCCTCAAAATTTACCTTTAACTTTAATTAATTTTTTAAATTGTTTTTTTGGAATTTTAGTTAATTTTGTGAATTGTGTTAAATTGATTTTTTACTGTAATCATTTTGCGTTAATCTTTTATTTTTTTTAATAACTGGAGAGTATTACATGGACGTGTTCTACATATCATACTGAGGTAAATTTCTCTTATTTTTCTTCAAATATTGATATCAACGTAGCATGTATTGAGCATCATAGCTCTTTTATATGTTATTAAGAATCTGCGGATAAAGAAACCACTAGGTGGACTTAGGGGAAGTCCCCATGGAGTGGAGATATGCAAATGTTTCCCGAATTCACAAAGGGGGATCGAAAGGTGACACAAGTAATTAAAGACCTGTTAGTTTAACTTTTGTTCCTGGGAAATTAATGGAGTCACTGGTTAAAGAAGCACTACAGGATCATTTAGACACCACTACAATTATAGTTCAGACACAGCATGGGTTTGTTAAGAGGATGTCTTGTCTGACCAATTATATTGAATACTATGATGTGGTCACAAAGGAACTGGATACAAAAAATAATTTAGATATCATATACTTGGATTTTAGGAAAGCTTTTGATACTGTTGCACATGGAAGATTACCATACAAGTAGGAGCAGTTTTTGGAATTTTAGTTAATTTTGTGAATTGTGTTAAATTGATTTTTTTACTGTAATCATTTTGCATTAATCTTTTATTTGTTTTAATTTCTGGAGAGTATCATACAGACATGGCAAGTTGTTACAGTGGATAAAAGGATAATCAATGGACACTGCTACTGCTCTTCACGAACTAATGTTATTAGTGGAGTTCCCCAGGAACCCGTATTGGTCCCATTGTTATTTTCTGTATTTATCAGTGATATTGATGAATGTATATCAGGCTTAATGTCCAAGTTTGCAGATGATACGAAGGTTGGTAATGACAGTAAGAATGGTATGCTTCTGCAACAGGATCTAGAAAAGTTGAGCAGATTGGCTGAGAGGTGGCAACTGAAGTTCAACATTGACACAAATGTAAAGTATTGCATATGGTTAGCAGCAAACCCAGAGTAACAGCAACTGTGCGGTACTACACTCAAGTTAATGGAGAATGAAAATGACTTGGGGGTAATTGTGCAATCAGATATAAAGTTTTCTGAGCAGTTCAGACAGGCTGTATGAGTAGCTCATGGGATCTTGTCAGTGATATATAGGAATTTTGCTAGCAGGGATAAGGAGGTGATTATCACCTTGTAAAAGGCAGTGGTCAGGCCACACCTTGAGTACTACATACAGGTCTGGAGGCCTCATTTTATAATGGTTTGAGCAAGCTCAGTGCTGATGGGATTCTTCCTGTTGCTCAGATTCTGCACCCAAGGGGGCATAAATTCAAATTGAATTTATACTATTCTACAATAGCCGACACGGCTATTGTAGAATAGCCGTGTCGAAATTTCCCTTTATCTAGCGGGTGGTTGATTACTGGAACAAACTTCCATCTGTTGTGGAAGTTGACAACTTAAATAAATTGAAGGCTGAACTAGATAAACTTCTGGAGCGAATGGATGGGCGAAATGGGAAGGGTTTTTTTTTTTTTTTTGGCTAATGTTAAATAAGTTTGTTTTCTTGCATCATATGCCTCTACTAATGCTAACACCTTTGTCTGGCAGTCTCCTATGGACACTAGGGCACCAGAGTGAATCAAATGCCTTCAGCTAAGTGTATAGAGATTGACAACATGTACTTTTCCTCTGTGTTTTAAGTTGTCAGTAGGTGGCGCATAGCATCCTATGTAGAGTTTCTCTGCTTAAAACCATACTGATTGTTTGAATGTAATCGTGTTTCTGTTGTAGTATTGAGATAATCTGTTATATATTTATCTTTCATATATTTTACCTAGTACAGGGAGTTGGTCTATATGATTTAGGATCAATAGGGAGTGTTTTCTCAGGGTTTTAAGAATGGCTTAAAAAAGCTTTTTTTCATATTTTTTCGAATATCCCCCCCCCTCCCCCCAAATACAGTTGTTATATAAGTCTATTAATTTTTTAGGTGCTATTTCTGTTAGTTTTTTGATTATTTCAACCTCCAAGATATCACCCTGGGGATTTATTGTTCTTGGTTTTAGATAGTGATATTTTTAATTCTTCTACGGTAAACAGACGTTCTATATTGGCATTGTCTTAATCAGTATTTTCTTTCATGATTTAAATCTGGGCAGGAGCTATAGTCTCCAGCCTCAGTCTGGATAATACTGTCCAGATGTATGTTAAGATGTTCACAGATTCTGCCCAACACAGGGTTGGGTTCCATCTGGTTTGACAAGTTGTTTCTATAACACCTCCTTTTGGCAGCTTGTTGGTCACTGTTCTGTAGACAACTCTTCAAGTGTTTCTTTTTTCTTATCTCTAATGAGGGCTATATACTGATTCTTGAGAGTTCTATATGGTTTTCCCAGTGCATCCACCTCATTTTGTGGCCAAGATGTTCTGGCTCTTTGAAAATGTCCCCTTGCCTTCTGCACCCTTCTCCTGAGTATTATCATTTATCTGCATCCTGGGTTTTTTCCTAGGAATAGACAGGTTTGATGTTTTAGTAATAATATCAGACATAGTCAGTGCATGGTTATCCAGGCTGTAATTGTTGTTTGATCTACATTACTCATTATCCTGTTTCTGCAGCTCAGTTGTTGTGAGTTCAGTGAAGATATTCCAATTTGCTTTCTTTAGATTATATTTTTTAACATTTAACAGAGACTATTGAACAGTTTGTCATGTGTATTGCTCTGTGATGTCATGTGGTCCAGGCTGGCTGATTCTGTATGCTATTGAATTTGTGCAAGAGTAACATCAGTGTCACTCTACCACAATAGTACTGCTAAAATTAGGCAGGTTGTGAGGGTGGTTTAATACCCGGAATGTGGAGGTGGCTATATATTCTGTTAAGGTTTGGCCATTGTGTGTGCCTGCTGTCTTTTGTACGGCTGTGCCATAAGAGTGACCGACAGTTAACATCAGCACACACTATTATATTAGAATTTGGCAGCAGAGCTGTAACTGTTTGTAAGTACTCTATTCTAGGATTTATATCTGCACCTGGTGGAAATAATATAAAACTGTCCTACAGCACTGGTGATATGTGCACACGCTGCCGCTGGGGTGCAATAGAAGGGACACCTGAGGTGTATTCTATGATCTTATAGCCTCTTGGGTATCCTTGAACTCTTACCCGTATGTGTGTAGGGTTCTTTGAGTACCAAGATATCTATATCATTTTCCTCTAATTTGAGTTTGATCTGATTAACAATTGTACATGCTCTTTGAGCATTCATTTGGACAAACTTTAGAGCCCTGGTCACATTCATATTCTTGATCTGACCCATAATTGGTTCTGTTTCTTTAGAACAGTGAGCATCCCACCTTCATTCATTTAATAATCCCTCTCAGAGCCTTATAAACCCCAATCAGGTCACCTCTGAGGTGCCTGATTGGGGTTTATAAACTCTGTAGCCCACATAATCTGAATCTTTCCTCATACAGTCTTCCTTCTGCTGATCTAACCATTCAAATTGCCTGTCTTTGGACCCTTTCAAGGAGCTCGCCTTTTTTCAGATGAGGTCTTCATACTTGAACACTGTATTCCAAATGTGGTCTTAGAATTGCCTTATACGGTGGGATTATGACCCTCCCCTATCTCTACAGGATAGCTTTTGATAAATCATCAATAGGACACCATGTGCCTTTCTTGCTGACTGTTTACACTGTTCAGAAAACTTTATATCTGCCCATATTGAAACTCCCAGATTCTTTTCCTCCTGAGCTGTTTTTAATTTCAACCCCATTAAGTGTATAATGTATTTGTGGATTGCTATTCCCCAATTGGGACCTTGCATTTAGCAGCATTAAACATACTTGCCACTTCTCTGACCATCTCAAGTCTGTTCAAGTTATCCCGAAGGAGCGCTACCTGGCACTGATCATTAACAACTCTGGCAATCTTTGTTATCTGTAAATTTTGACATCATGCCATCTATCTAACCCTTCATCGATATCATTTATGAAAATGAGAAACAACAGTGGTCCAAGTACCAATCCTCGAGGGACCTGACTCCTGATGTGACACCAATCTGAAGAATATCCATTAATCACAACCCTCTGCCTTCTTCTCTGCAGCCACCCAGCAATCCATCTTAGAGTCTTGCCATTAATCCCAACCTGTTCAAGCTTATATAGTAACCTCTCATGAGGGACTAAGTGAAATGCTTTGCTAAAATCGAAATGTGTTGAAATTATTCCCTAAATCCAGCTCATGAGTAACTGTGTCAAAATAGCCTGTTAAGTTAGTCAGTGGCATATGCAGGTATCATCGCAAGGTTGACCAGGTCCATATGTTATCGTAAGGGGAGTCATGGCACACAAGCTTTTGAGTTTTTTTTAATTTGGTTAAAGGTGGGGCATATGCCTCTCTCCCCACAACTGAATATGCCCCTGAAGTTAGTTAAGCATGATTTACTCTTAATAAAGCCATGTTGTACATCCTTCAGAATGCCATATCTATCTAAATGCCCTGGATTGCAGTCTCAATCAATGCCTTTAAGAAATTTCTTACTACTGAAGTTAGACTTTAACCAGTCTGTAGTTACAGACTTCATTCTTAGAACCTCTTTTATGTATTGACGATAGATTGGCACTTCTCCAATTCACAATCTCCAATTCCCTCATAATTAACCAATTCTCCAATTCCCTCATAATTAACTTCAGTGGTTCAGTAGACCCCTCTTGCTCTCCTTCAAAACTACAGGGTATATACCATAAACTCTGGAATCCTTACTTGCATTTATGCTCAAAAGTTTTTCTAATAAACAATCATCTGTAATTACGACATCACTAATTTCATATGGCTCAAACAATGAAAGATGTTTCTACACTGCATTGAATTCTGTAAAGTTAGATATGAGGATATGTGGAAGCCAGGGAAATTGAAGTCTTGCTACCTGTCATTTTTTTTATTTTAATTAAAACCCAACTATAGAAAGTATTACTAGTTTCTTTATCTGCAGTGTGACAGTCACTCCCTGTTTTTTAGACTTGATATCCAGCTAGCATATAATGTAGTCATCATCCATTTGGAATGTGAAGTTAATATTTAGTGTGCTTTGTGTTAGAATTCAATGTATCTGTCACCATTACAAAAGTGTTATCGGATGGTTACATTGTCCACAGACTATGTAAGTATTTGTTCTGGAACAGATTCATTCGTGCCCCTTATAGGTCCTATAACCGTAAACAGTTTTTTTTTTTTTTTTTTTGTTTTATGTAAATATTTTAATTTACCTAGCTCCGTGAGAAGTGCAGTGGGCTGAAATCAGGACTCCCCAAGTCCATATCTGCCCATCCATCTGAGATGGATGTTCTCCCCAGAAAATTTTGCCAGCCTGGTAGCATTATGAAGCACCCATTTGGGGAAGTGTAATACTTCGCATAGTATGTACGAATTAATATTGATTGAGATCAGTGAGCAGTACTATACAGTACAGTGAGAATTGCTTAAATTTTAGCCAGGTGGTCAGTTAAAATCACTGGGCGGTGCACCCATTTGATATGTCCTGGGGAGAAAACTGCATCTGTTTGGAAAGTGATTTAGCTAGTTGCACAAATAAATGAAAAAGTGATGTCATGATGCCCTATCCTGTATAAAGAGAAACTGGTGTGAGTTTAGCCAGTTTGTTACTTCAAAGGAAAACAAATGTCTGTAAGCACATCAAGATATCTTTCACTATTAATTATATAATGCAAAACGAATAACTGTTAGGACCAATCCAATAAATGTTAGAGATCATTCTACACCAATTGGTAATCTGGATGACTGGTCCTTTTCAGTTGTTTTCTTTGGATCATGTGGATTCTGGTAATGGCTTTCATTCTTGTTGACAAATCCTTTTACATAAAAAAATCTGGTATCTGATCACAGAACTTTGTTTAAAAAGTGATCCCTAATTCTTTCTATATATATATAGTTCTCCATCCATGCAAGCAACAAACTCCAGCTTCTTTTAGGCTTCTGCTGACTAGTTTCTTGACATAATGCTGTGTCCCAGCCTCCACTTCAGTTTGTATTAATAATTATCTATATAATATCGGTGTATAGATACACCATAGACAACTTTTAAGAAACTACGAAGTAGTTGTTGTAGGCATCATTTGCTCTGTTTCTCATATTGTGCGCTGCCTTCACGACGAGTTGCCATGATATTGCACTACCTCGAATAAGTAACGCTTCACTAATAGAGAAGACTATTGTTACTTATTCTTGGTGAGTACCACCACCCAGACGGCACCGTTTCAAGGCTATTGGCCTATCATCAGTGGATGGGTAGGTACCCTGGTATTGCAGACATGACGACCCAGTTGAAGATAATCACACAATATGAGAGATGCCAAAAGGTGTATATGACAATATTTAAAAATAACTAAATGCACAAGGCATAATACGTTAAGAGTTTATTATCTATATAATATCGGTGTATAGATACACCATAGACAACTCTTAAGAAACTACGAAGTAGCTGTAGGCATCATTTTTGTTTCTCATACATCTTTTGGCATCTCTCATATTGTGTGATTATCTTCACAACTGGGTCGTCATGTCTGCAATACCAGGGTACCTACCCATCCACTGATGATAGGCCAATAGCCTTGAAACGTTGCCGTCTGGGTGGTGGTACTCACCGAGAATAAGTAACAATAGTCTTCTCTATTAGTGAACTGTTACTTATTCGAGGTAGTGCAATATCATGGCAACTCGTCGTGAAGGGAGAGCACAATATGAGAAACAGAGCCAAGAATAAGTAACAATAGTCTTCTCTATTAGTGAACTGTTACTTATTCGAGGTAGTGCAATATCATGGCAACTCGTCGTGAAGGCAGAGCACAATATGAGAAACAGCCAAGAATAAGTAACAATAGTCTTCTCTATTAGTGAATCGTTACTTATTCAAGGTAGTGCAATATCATGGCAACTCGTCGTGAAGGCAGAGCACAATATGAGAAACAGAGCAAATGATGCCTACAACAACTACTTCGTAGTTTCTTAAGAGTTGTCTATGGTGTATCTATACACCGATATTATATAGATAATAAACTCTTAATTAACTCTTAACGTATTATGACTTGTGCATTTAGTTATTTTTAAGTATTAATAATTGTATTTGGCATCAGTGACTGATCCTGTTGTCATTACTTTTTTCAGGCACATTATAGCCTTAGCAGCTTATGTGCCATTAAACCTCCAGAGCAACAACAACAAACAACAACAATTACTTTTTTCTGACATCTATTAATGGCCTTTGAGTCTAATGCTCTGCACAGCTGCCACAGCATGAAGGTTCTATTGTAGCTGTGTAGAGTTGATGATGTGCACAGCTACCATAGAACCTTAAGCTTCATATATTTAGCAGGTTGGCTCTGTCTTTTATGTTCAATTTATTCACTGCTTTCTATGTGGAATAAAAGAGAAAAGGAAAAGTTGACATTGCACTGAAAAAAACATCAAATTCTCTATATTAATTCCCACCCATTGATGAACCTATCTTTTATACTAATAAAGAGAATTTCAAAATATAGTGAATTTCCAGTGTCGCCCTGAATACCAGGTGATTACACAAAACATTTTTGTAAATCATAGTTTGCAAAAGTGTTATATAGTATGAACGTTTTTATAAATTGAAATATGTATAATTATTTTTTTTTTTCCCACAGGAATCACTTAATGAGTTTTTTGGTAATGTGTTACAAGGGAGTCCTGCAGTATTAAAGAATGAGGTAAGGTATTCTTGAGAGACTTGCAAGTTTATTTCTTTATTTGATTTTAAGGTAGTTCAATGAGCAATTCAGATTGCTCCCCAGATAATAACAATGAGAGTAATAAGAGTGAATACGGACTTGTATCTTTAAATTAATTGCCTAATTTACATATTAGGCAACAATGAGTAATTTTGAATAACAATTCAAGTTTAGATTTAGGTGTTTTCCAATTTTATCCATATAGGGAGTAAAAGATGTGTGTATATAGTTTTCCTGTAATGGTGAATTTTTATATTATGAATTTGGGGGTCTAGCCATGCCATAATACACCAAATGCATATGGTTCTATTTGATCTTTTGTTGTGTGTGTGTGTATTTACAGGCTGATTTGCGGATTGTGTGAAAAATCTGAAATAACTCATAGGAGGTGGGGGCTTACTCTCTCTCTCTCCAACCTGAGATTGGCTGATTACATCTCTGATTGAAAAGACTTTTTTGAAATCCTTCTCCCAAACCTTCAAATAAGTAACAAGTGGCAAACCTGTTATACCAGCACTATTCAGTTAGTGGCCATGTAAGACCTAATATTGGATAAATGCTTGTAAATACTTCACCAGTTTACCCAATACTGGTAAAGTTTTAATATGGACAAAAAGATTTCAGTTCTGTAAAGATTTCAGTTCTGTATTAATCAATGAAAAATTTCTTCATTATTTTTGTGTGCTTAACTTTAAATATTACTGAATTTATTCATCTATTGTTCATGTTGGATGAATAAATTCAGTCATATTTCTTTTTATTTTTTTTAACTCCATCTATGGAACCACATGTATTAATAACACTAGGCAAATAAATACTTTTTAATATTTAAATTAGGAAGTCTATAAATTATTCATCTGATTGTGATTCTTTATTAAAATTTTATAGTAATAGATATTGTAAAATGGTTTGTTGCGTTTAATAAAGCAACTCAAAGAATTATTTGTTATCACAACCACAGTTTAGTAAACCTCCACATGGGCACCTTTGGTGGCACGTAGAATGTCAAGACGGTAGCTGATTTCATTCCAAATGTTTTAAGGATCTCTTCTGAAACGGAAGTTGCTGCCTGTTCAATCCGGTGTTTTAATTCTGTGACGTTAACTTTTTTTACAGGCACCTTGTCCTTTACGTAGTATAATACAATGAAATCCATATGTGTGATATCTGGGGAGTGAGGACATCATGGAATAGGACATTCCCAATTGGTTAGGAAATTTTTTTTATTGAGGACATCGTACACATGTATGCGCTAGTGTGGTGATGCTCCATCTTGTTGATAGAACACGTGGCTGCATGTCTCATACGGTTCGAGCATATCTAGGTAATCTGCAGAGTTCACAGCATTTTTGTGGAAGAAAAATGGTTCAGTTACTTGGCTGAAGGAAGTGTGCCCTACACATTTACCTTGGGACTGTCATGCTCAGGTTCACGAACTGAATGGGGATTTCCAGGTCCTTGTACACGACAATTGTCTGGTAACTTTAGCAGACAGGAGGAGTGTCACTTCGTCAATTTAAATGATATTTTACAGAAAGTGCTCATACAGTTGAGAATGTGAACTGCGAATTCCTCTCATGTTTTGTTGTGAGGCTCAATTTGCTCCTATTTTCCTCCTATTTTCGCTAATTACAGTCGCTGTTTAATAGAATTCAAATTCAATTCACAAATGTGATCACAATGACCGGAGCTAATTACACATCGTAGAGTGAACGGTACTTTACTGTGGTGAGTCCATCGTAACGCGATTAGATTGTACAGTGAACCAATTGTAAAGCAGGGGTCCCTTGTATTTTTAACTACAGTATTTATGTGAAACTTCGGGTAATTGGGGTAGCTGCTTGATCGGGCCAAAATGCACGAGTCCTGATGTGTCCCAAATTAGCATTAGCATTAGTAGAGGCATTTGATGCAAGAAAGCAAGCTTATGCAGCATCAGCCAAAAAAAAAACAAAGAAAAAAAAAAACCCACTTCCACTTCACCCCTCTGTTCGTTCAAAATACCTGTCCAGCTGAGCCATAAACTTATTTAGGCTGTCAACCTCCACCACAAGGGATGGAAGTCTGTTCCACCAACCAATCACCCGCTGGCTAAAGGCAAATTTCCGCACGTCTATCCTACATCTGTCTTTCCTCAATTTGAATTTATGCCCTCTCAGGTGATTTTTCTGAGCTAGAGGAAAAATCCCATCAGCATTGAGCATGCTTAAACCATTCAAGGCTTTATACACCTCTATCAGATCACCTCGCTGGTGCCTAGTCTCCAGACACTAATTTGCAAAACTTAAGCCTTTCTTCGTAAGAGCACCCCTTTGTTCCATTCACTAATCTTGTTGCCCTTCTCTGTACTCGTTCCAGCAGCTCTACATCCTTCTTGAAATGAGGCCTCCAGACCTGTATACAGTACTCTAGGTGTGGCCTGACCATCGCCTTATACAATGGAATAATCACCTCCTTATCCCTGCTGGAAAAATTCCTGTATATCATTGACAATACTCCATGAGCTACTCTTGCAGCCCATCTGCACTGCTCAGAGAACTTCATATCTGCCTGCACAACCACCCACAAGTCCCTTTCATTCTCTACCACTGTCAGTGTAGTACCACAGAGTTGATACGTTGCTCTGGGGTTGCTGTTTCCCATGTGTAGTACTTTACATTTGTCAATGTTAAACTTCATTTGCCACCTCTCAGCCCATCTGCTCAACCTTTCCAGATCCTGTTGCAGCAGCATAGTGTCAGTAGTGTCCTTGACAACCCTGCCAACCTTTGTATCGTCTGCAAACTTGGACATTAAGCCCGATATACCATCATTAATATCATTTATAAATACAGAAAACAGTAATGGACCCAACACTGAGCCCTGAGGGACTCCACTAATAAGATCAGTCCACGATGAGCAGTGTCCATTGATTACCACTCTCTGTCTTCTCCCCCTCAACCACCCCTTTATCCATAGCAGCAATTTGCCTCCAATGTCACACTGCTCCAATTTGTGTAGCAGTCTTCCATGTGCAACAGTATCAAAAGCCTTTCTAAGATCCAAGTATATAATATCAAAGTTATTCCCTGCATCCAGTTCTTTTGTGACTGCATCATAGTATCCAATCAAGTTGGTCAGGCAAGACTTCCCCTTAACAAAACCATGCTGTGTCTGAGCTATAACTGAAGTCTTGTCTAAATGATCCTGCAGTGCTTCTTTAACCAGTGCCTCCATTAATTTTCCTGGAACAGAAATTAAGCTCACAGGTCTATAATTACTTTTGTCAGCCTTTGATCCTCCTTTGTGAATTGGGGTCACATTTGCACATTTCCAGTCTATGGGTACCTCCCCTGAGTCCAAGGAAGCTCTCATAATTATGGCCAAGGGTTTGCTTACTTCCTTTGCTGCCTCCTTTAATTCAAACCATTCAAAGCATTATACACCTCAATCGGATCACTTTGCAGGTGCCTAGTCTCCACACACTGCAATTTTATTTCTTTCCTCACTGAGAGGATTTGAACCCAGGCATTTTCTACCCAGGTGCAGAGGACACAGTGGTTATAACCACTGCACTACCTGTGAAAGCTATAATCAGCATCTGCATCTAAATCACTTTGATTTTTCCAGTTTAAGAAAGATTAAAGCATTTTGTAGAATGGCTGCATTAGCAGGAGATTTAACATGCTTCCTTTTAAAACTGTCATATTAGGGCCACCCAATAACGTACTTATAAACCCACATATATTAAGTTCATAAATTGTGTGTGTTCACTAGTTGATTTTCCTATTTTGCTGGATAAAAAAACCCAAGTTTCCAAGGAGGAAACTTGGGTTTCAAATTGACAGGATTAACCTAGGCCTCTTCCACCCAGTGTGGGAGAGCAATGATTATAACCATTGTGCTATCTGCACAGACTGATTTAACAGCACTATAGTTTTATATCAGTTATCAAAAATTAAGGTATGAAAATGCATTGTGTCTTGCATAGGGTGGCTCAAGAACATTAGTTCAACTCCCATTATACACTGTGATAACACCGAATGCTGTAAAGTGATCATATATGAGTATAGTGCTATGTTTGTGCAGTGTGTGTTGTTTAGTTGTTTCTGGCTACTGTGCTGTCAGGGAGTAGTGATAACTGGGAAGGCTGCTTCCCAGTACCTATTTGTGGAGGCAGACCACAACTATGTATTTATATGATTACAAATATGACAGATGAGACAGAATCTCACATTCACTAGAGGCAACACAAGACCAGTGGATGCCAGCACAATCCCATACCACCAAGAGCCCAAGTGAGTGGCACCACCAAAAAAAAAAGAGAGGGAAAAAAAGTAGTAGAGAGAAACAAAGAGAGTGGGAGATGTGAGAAATGAGGAACAGTAAAACTAGAAATATAATAAACATAATATTTATTAAATGAAACATAATAATGCATAATGCTTATAAATCTCTGTCAGATTATTAAATCAAGACAACACCATCAAAAGCAGTTCAAATAGGCAATGAATGTTTGGTCAATACATAACATAAAGTTTAGTACAACTGGCAAAAATACAAAGTCCTGACAAATGCACAAGTTATGTTGCAGTTGAACTCCTAAAGTCCAGTGGATAAGTCCAACTGCAAGTCGAGTAAAGCCCAATCAGGTAATGATAGTCAATTATGTCTATATACCAATAAAGCAAAATAATATTATCCAATGTACCAAATATATCAATATACAAAAAGAAGCACTTGACATTTATACATCAATGGGTAATTTGCCATTGATAGTACTATGTTCTAAATTTAATACAGTTTAATACATTGATAGTAATATGTTCTAAATTTTATACGTAGCAGAAACAAGGATAACCCAGAGGCTCACATTTGGTAAGTATGGACTTGACACATCCAGGGTCCTGAGCTTGATATCATCATTCTTCTCTTTCTTGGTGATTCCCCCCCCCCCATCTCTGTCTCTCAGGGTAACTCAAGAAATTTTTTTGGCTGGTGCAGCATAAGCCTCAGGCTTCCTTGCACCATATGGCTAATAATAATAATAATAATAATAACAATAATAATATTACTAAAACATCAAACCTGTCTATTCCTAGGAAAAAACCCAGGATGCAGATAACTGATAATACTCAGTTATCTGCATAACTGAACTGATAATACTCAGGAGAAGGGTGCAGAAGGCAAGGGGACATTTTCAAAGAGCCAGAACATCTTGGCCACAAAATGAGGTGGATGCACTGGGAAAATCGTATAGAACTCTCAAGAATCAGTATATAGCCCTCATTAGAGATAAGAAAAAAGAATAACACTTGAAGAGTTGTCTACAGAACAGTGACCAACAAGCTGCCAAAAGGAGGTGTTATAGAAACAACTTGTCAAACCAGATGGAACCGAACCCTGTGTTGGGCAGAATCTGTGAACATCTTAACATACATCTGGACAGTATTATCCAGACTGAGGCTGGAGACTATAGCTCCTGCCCAGATTTAAATCATGAAAGAAAATACTGATTAAGACAATGCCAATATAGAACGTCTGTTTACCATAGAAGAATTAAAAATATCACTATCTAAAACCAAGAACAATAAATGCCCAGGGTGATATCTTGGAGGTTGAAATAATCAAAAAACTAACAGAAATAGCACCTAAAAAATTAATAGACTTATATAACAACTGTATTTGGGGGGTGGGGGGGAATATTCGAAAAAATATGAAAAAAAGCTTTTTTAAGCCATTCTTAAAACCCTGAGAAAACACTCCCTATTGATCCTAAATCATATAGACCAACTCCCTGTACTAGGAGTTGTAACCGGATTTGATTGTATTATGATTTTTAAGAAAATATATGAGAATGCTACCTCCTTTATTAGACTAGACAAAGACAGTAGTAAATTTAAAATTGAGAAAGGAGTTCGACAAGGAGACACAAAATCTCCGAGGTTGTTTACTGCTGCCCTTGAAGAAGCTTTCAGAAAATTAGACTGGTCACAGAAAGGAGTCAGTGTGAATGGAGAGTACCTAAACCATTTATGATTTGCAGATGACATTGTGATCATAAGCACGATCCTAAAGAGTTAGAGGAAAATCTTATAATCAGTTATGCAGAGTTAGTAAGGATTTCGGACTAAAGATGAATATGGCTAAAACAAAAGTAATGATGAACAAGTATGCCACAGAAAGGGATATAACCATTGAAGTCAGCAGTAATTGAAAAGTTGGATTCATATACTTATCTGGGATAAGTCATTAGCTGTAATAATGATAAATGGCTGGAAGTCAAGAGAAGAATAAATTTCGAATGGATAGCATTCAGGAAATATAGTCACATACTGAGGAGCAATATCCCAATTTGTCTGAAACATAAAATAATGAACCAATGTATAGTCCCCACCATGACTTATGGAAGTGAAACTTGGGCACTCACCACCAAAAGAATGGAAGAGAAGCAGAAAACTACACTCTAAAGAATGGAACGAATTGTATTAGGAATCAGACTGTTAGAAGAAAAAGAAGAGAAACAACAAGCACAAATAAAGGACATTCTTATAAAAACTAAAGAACTGAAATGGTCTTAGGCAATAGCTCGAAGACATGATTACAGATGGACTAAGAAAATAACAGACTGGTACTCATGTGGAGCTAAAAGAAAATCTGAAAGATAACAAAACAGATGGACAGATAAAATTCAAAAGTTCGTGGGTAGTAAATTGATGGCCATTGCACAAAATAGAAGGAACTGGAAAGTTGCTGGAGAGGCCTTCATCCTGCAGTGGATTGAAAATGGCTGATGATGATGATGATGAATACTACATTTATCTTGTTTATAATACTTATGACATGTTTTGTTCAATAAAATCTTTAAAAAAATTTCATTCTTTTTTTTTTTTAAATGACATTCCAAAAAAAATGGTTGAAGGTGCTAAAAAAAAGCATAGTTCATTAAGTGTGCAGGTTTTCAACATAAATATAAATCATTGCTGCGTAAACACTGTTAAAAAAACTGAAAAATCGATCTGAAATATTTATAGAAAATATCAAAAATAGGGGGTTTCTTCTTATAGTGCACTTTAGGGATAGTTCCTTAGCACGTGCTATAATGGGAACTGCATGTATTTTATTTTGCTTACTATTCAAATAAACAAAAAGGTAGCATGTAGGTTAGTGCAAATGCATCATTTTAACATAGCTATCTACCAAAGTAGTTGAATTAATTAATTAAATTAATTAATTCAAGGAACTGGAATGATGCTGGAGAGGCCTTCATCTTGCAGTGGATTGAAAATGGCTGATGATGATTATTACATGAGGCCTTTGCCCCTAAATACTTTATAGTTTATAAAAAGGTAGCATACTGTAAAATGTGCTCACACCCACTAGTGCTATCTTTTGCCTCATATATCATTAGGTCATTACTTTCTGCACAGTACAGTTCACTGTAAGATGGGATGTGGAATTATTTATTGAGAGGGCTAATAGCAACCATTGAGGATGAAGTGAAGAAGAGGAACATTAACTGTGTTAAAAGTTTCTCAAGGAAGAACTTTTAAACAATAAATTTGAATTCTTCTTATCAGCATGTTTAGGATTAAGAGTGAATATAAGGTTTCTGCACCACGTAATGGGTCAGTTCAAAATTTTCAGCGCAGTTGTAAAAAATCAGTTTTCCATTATGGCTCCATCTGTGGCAAAGGGTTCATATACTTCAGTGTTTCTCAATCTTTTTACTCTCGTGGCACATTTTCCAAAGAAGAAAAATTTCGCGGCACACCTACGTAGTCATAGAAGAAGAAATTTCTAAATTTCGCGGCACACTTGGAAAATTTTGCGGCACACTAATGTGACGCGGCACACCCTTTGAGAAACACTGATATACTTGACTGTGTATGTGCACATCCTACAAGATTTATTATGCATAAATGTTTTGATCAAAACTTTAATGCATAAATATTTATGCTCATGTTTATGTGATGTACTATTTAAAATAATTTGGCATCATCATAATCTTATCCCAATCACCTTATAATCTCATCTTGATGACCCCAATATCCTCATTAGTTTTTCATAGAATTTCAAGAAATTGTGATTTTTTTTTTTTTCCCCCATTACCTACTCTTTTAATAATTACTAATTTCATTAATTACCAATTTTAAACTCTACTAATTTCAAATTTAATGTTGGAGTGTAATTAGTCAGTTGTCCTTTCTTTGTAATTTATCCAATCCTCTTTTTAAATTTATTAAAAGTATCTATATCCACTTCAACAACATTAGGTGGGAGTTTATTCCAGTAATTAATTAGCCTCTGGCTGAAATTAGATTTTTGAACATCCTGTTCTGAAAGTGTCCTTTTTCCTTTTAAGAGGAAAAATGAGAAAGAGGAAAAATGCTGTCAGCATTTAGTAGTTGTCATTCTTATTGCATTAAGAACTTGAACCATCTAAATAACAAAAAAAAAAAAATAAAATAAAAAAAAAATCCCCATCCAAAAATCTAAAAATGCATGATCTTTAACCCTCTGTAACATCCAGATTTATTTTTTTTTAA
Source organism: Mastigoproctus giganteus (assembly GCF_048544385.1). Taxonomy (NCBI): domain Eukaryota; kingdom Metazoa; phylum Arthropoda; class Arachnida; order Uropygi; family Thelyphonidae; genus Mastigoproctus; species Mastigoproctus giganteus. The sequence continues at coordinate 123,363,720 of NC_143579.1, read as the reverse complement.
TGAAAACAAAAGAGGTATTAGTACCATGCATGGGTTGGAGGTTAGGAAGATAGAAGAAGATATCTGTTGACATTAGACTTGGACTTCTGTAGACTGCACTTTTCAGGAAATATGTATGAGGGAAGGTTGTTCCAGAAAACGGCAGTTGAATGAATAAATGAGGAAGATGAAAAGTTGGGTCTGTGAGTTTGAAGTTTTTACAGTAAATGGTTGTTGTCAGGTGGCAGCATGTGTTCAGACTGTTTTGAAAGAGAGAGTGGGAATTATAGAAGCCAATTTAGAAGAACAGTGCTCGTTTAAGTATCTGTAGAAAATGCATGCAGTGGAAACAGTACGTCTATGAGACAGAGTGGAGAGACTGTTACAGATGAGTCATTAATTAATCTAATTGCCTTCTTGTGAATGGAATCTAGAAGCCTGAGAGAGGTTTTGGGAACACTGCCCCAGATGTCAGAACAATATTCCATGGTAGGGCATATTTGCAATTTGTACAGAGTGAACAGCTGTTTGGAAGAAAAGAAACGGCAAGAGCTAAAGAGAAAACTAAGTTTTTTAGATGCAGAGGAAGCAATATTTGTAATGTGCTTGTGCCAGGAGAGATTAGAAGACAGGGTAATCCTCAAAAGAGATACACTGTGCTGCACTTTATTAGGTACACCTACCAAGTAGCATGTTGAGCCTCCTTTAGCCTTAAAAACAGGATGAATTTGTCTAGGCTTGGATTGAATAAGATGCTGAAAACGTGCAGGAATGGATTACTATACAGACATGAGTGTGTCACGCAGTTCCTTTAGATTCCATGAGGTGGAGGCCTGCAGCGGACAGCCCTTTCCAGCTCATCCCAAAGATGTTCAATAGGGTTGAGATCCAGGGACTAAGCGGGCCACTGCATCAAAGAAAAGTTATTGTCATGTTCTTGGAACCATTCCAGTGATTTGGGCTTTGTGCACCGTCACATTATCCTGCTGGAAGTAACCATTTGACCGAGGATAAACTGTCAACAAATTCTAAGCCTTCCATCAACATGATGCACCAAGAACTTCGACTCGTCAGACCAAGCAACAGTTTTCCAATCCTCGATAGTCCAGTGCTGATGTTGCTGTGCCCACATGAGGTGTTGTTCTCTTGTCCTTCATTGATAACAAAGGTATGCGATGTGGCTGTCAGCTGTTGTAGCCCATTTGCTACAAAGTGCAACTAGTGGTCCATTGTGATATTTTGTTTTGTGCACCAAGGTTGTATTCTGACGTGATGTGCGACTTTGTGGCCCTGTCTGTTTGCTTGCACAATTCTAGCCATTCTTCTCTGACCTCTCTTATCAACAAGAGATTTTCTTTCACAGGAGTGCCGTTGATAGGATGTTTTCCGTTCGTTGCACCATTCTTGATACACCCTTGAAACTGTGGTACATGAAAATTTCAGGGGAACTGCTGTTTCAGAGATGCTTTGTCCAGCATGTCTTGCACCTACTACCATGCTACATTCAAAGTCCGTTAGATCACTCCTTTTCCCCATTTTTGCTACTGTTTGTACACTTAACTGATACTTGAAAGGTTATTCTGCTGTGTTTATATCCACAACTGTGGTCATGTGACTTGCAACATTGTGGGAAAAACCATTTGTGTGCACAGCAGGGGTGTACCTAATAAAGTAGCAGCACAGAGTATATCATCTTGCCTAATTCGCTTCCGTAGCCAGGTGGGCAGGAGCAGCAGTGCGTAGCACATGCTTCTTGATTAAACCGGGGTTCGAGCCTGTGAGCCACCAAATACAGAGGATACGGAAAGGTCAGGGAATGACCACCACATATCCCCGGAGCAATATGGCCTTAATTGCTAATGCTCCTAAAAAAACCAAATAACAATAACAACTTGCCTAATTGCCTAGAAATCGGAGTGTCACCAAAGATAAGTATAGGTGTAGAAGAATTCTTTTTGCAAGATATAAGAGAGGACTGAGTTTCAGAAGGATTGAAACTACCTCACTGTAGAGTTTTAGAAGGATTGACTCTACCTCACTGTAGAGTTACCTGGGGATCAGCATTTAAAGAATTGGTAGTGGATATTCGAGAAGTTGAAACTGATTGAGCAGGGCAAGGTTTCTCAAACTGGAAGGTGGAATGCAATGTGCTGTCATCAGCAAAACTATGGATAGGATTTTCACTCAATGGAAGGTCATTAATATACAAGAGGAAGATTGTGGGAGAAAAACTAACCTGGGGGGGGGGAGACCAGCATTAATAGAGAAGTTAGAAGACAGAGAGCGAGCTACCATCACCTCAGTGAGTGGTCAGATAGAAAACTGGATAACCAATTACAAAAAACAGTTGACAAAAGATAAGATGGAAGATTGTTTAGAAGACCTTTATGTCAAACATGATTGAAAGCCTTTGAGATGTCAAGAGCAACTGCTTGTATTTCGCTGAACTTTTCCATTGAATTTGTCCATAAATGAGTAACATGTCAGAATATCACAAGTCCATACTGGCAATTGTTCATCAGACGGTTTCTAGATAGTTTAAGATTTGGAAATTAATTGATTTCTCCCTTATGTTGGGAGAGATTTGTCACCCTTTTTAGGGATTGGCTGGATATGAGCAAATTTCCATGCAGAAGGAAAAACACCTTTGGAATAAGAAAGTGAAAAAAGGTGGCAAAGAACAGGAGTAAATTCTGGAGCACAGGTTTTGAGAACAAGGGGAGAAATACCATCAGGACTTGGGAGCTTTCTTAACATCAATATTTGTCAAAACTCCTTCAGACATTCCTTTCGCAGGAGCCATTGAATGGCGCATGCTGGGAATGGTGAGAGGTGTTTTACCAAGATCATTAATACACAAGTTGGAAGAAAAATAGGATGCTAGCAGGTCAACTTTATCCTTGGCTAGAGTGATAATAGAACCTTCTGGTTTTGACAGAGGTGAGAGTACAGATGGGCAAAAGTTGCAGCCAGTAGCTTTGGCAAGAGACCAGAATGCCCGGTTACCATTAAGGCAAGAAGCAAGTTTTCTACTCTTATCCTGTTCAAAATTGAGTTTGGACTGATTTATAACTGCTTTACAATTGTTGCGATCTCTGGTACAGGCTGAAAATGAAACTGAAGAATTGGAAACGACAATTACGATATGCAACATTCTTCTCTTGAATATCCTTAGCACATTTATTGGAAAATCAAGGTTTAGATAAATGATGAGATTTTAAAGTGGAGTGTAGAATAAAGGATTCCATTCCTACAAGAATAATTTCACTGACACGATCTGAGCAAACGTTGCCATTGGAAGCTTTGAAACTGTTGTCCTACCAAGGAAAAGAAGAAAAGAAATCTCGCAGGCCATCCCATATTTCATTCTTGTAATGCCGAACAACATGAGGTTGGGAATAGTCATGTTGTGATCTGTTGTGTGCTGTGTCTTTACCTTTAACTACTATAGCATCTTTCTTCATCTTCCAACTGATGATTGTATGATCACTTACTGACAATGGTTCCTGTACTTTAACTTCTGTTAGTAATTATGAGGAATATTTGTTAGTAATTATGAGGAATATTCGTTAGTAATTATGAGGAATATCAAGAATATTCTCACTTCTAGTACTTTCTCTAATGTGCTGGTTCAAATAATACTCATCTAGTTTATTTAAAAACATTTTTCTCTATGGTGAGCTTTCCTCCCACTTATTCCAATCAATCTGAGGCAGATTAAAGTCACCTATAACAAGACATTCACACTCACTTGCCCATTCCATCTCCGTATAGAGACTCTCGTCATACTCTTCATAATCTTCTGGTTTTTAGATTACTCCCAATCTCATTATATCTTTGCTTCCAACTAACTCTCATGATGCAGGTTCTGTGCTGGCAGACATAACTTCAGACTCAGGAAAAGCTCTTTTTGATAAGAAGCATGTCCCCTCCACTCCTTCTGTCTTTCCTAAATACATTATACATAGCATAGTGGAACTGGTCATCACCAATTTCTAGGTGGCACCACATTTCTGTTAAACCTGTTATATCAGCATTAGTTGACCTAATGGAGAAAATCCAGCCATTTTATTGGCAGCACTCCTGACATTACTATAGAAACAGTTAAGACTAATTAATCTTTTGTAATTTACTATTTTGATATACCCCTTGAAGTTATTTAGGCTTGTATCCTGAGTTGAGAATCTTCCTCCTTATTTGAAACTTTGCTGCCCTCAGAACATCTTATCAACATCAGCCATTGTTGCACTAAACAAGAATTCTTGAGGTGAGTGCCAGCATTACTTTGACCCATATCATCAGTTAAATGCAGATCTACTCTTCTTTCCCTTAACTAGCAGTTTTCCTAAACCCTTAAGGTATCCTCAGTGATACTGGCAAAAATCCTTGCACCACCTTTGTTCAACTGAATACATCTCTGCAAAATAGATTCTTTCCACCTACAAATGCTACACTGATAAAAAATTTCCCCACCCTAGAGCCATACAGATTTCCATTCCCTCAAGTCTTGAGTCCACAAGGCTTTCAGCATATAATTTCCCATGTTGTGTCTGTGTAGAATTGCAGACGTACACATTCTGACTTAATTCACGGCATATTTTCAGCATAGTCTTATACTTGTATTGGTCTTTACTGACGAAAGACCCTTCATGCTGAGAAGAGGCTGGATAACTCAGGCTGAGCCATATGAACTTAGTGATTTCTTAATTACAGATGATTGTTTATTAGAAAAACATTTGAGCATAAAGGCAAGTAAGGGTCTCAGAGCTGATTTCATATATCTGGTAGTTTTGAGGGAGACTGGGGGGGGTATTGAACCATTTAGGTTAATTATGAGGACATCTCTGGACTCTGGCAGACTGGAGAGTACAACTGTATCACCAATACATAAAGGTAGTTCTAAGAGTGAAGTTGCTATCTACAAACTGGTTAATCTGAATTCAGTGGTAGGAAAAAATCTTAGAGGCAATGATTACGAGTGCAGTCCAGGGACATTTAGATAGATATGTCATTCTGAAGGACTCACAACATGGCTTTCTTAAGAGAACATTATGTTTAACTAACTTAGTAGGCTCATGACGTGTTACTCATGAGCTGGATGTCGGGAACAAATTTGACATAGTACATTTGCCTTTTAATAAAAAGGCAAATGTACTCATTCGCTCATGAGAGGTTACTGTATAAGCTTGAACAGGTTGGGATTACTGGGGAGATTCTGAGATGGATTGATGGGATATATTCTTACCATATGTATGCCATATCCAAAAATATCATTACTTCATACAGCATGTGCCCCCCCCCACTTTTTTTTACTATTGAATACATCATGAATTGTCAAACTAATAGAGTAAGCTTATCTGCGAAAAGATCTAAACCTCCAAAACACTTCTTAGTTCATTTGACAAATCTACATGGTCTCAGTTCTAATCTAAACGATGTACATATCCACTTGCAGTCTGCCAAACCCCGTGTACTTTTTCTGATAGAATCTCAGTTATCGGTTGATTCAACTACTGCTCATCTCAGATGCCCAAATTATTTGCTGTATGATTCCTTTCGCCTCAAAGGTGGTACAAAGGGTACTAGGAAAGTTTTGCAATATGACGCAACAATGAATCACAGGAAGCTGCTTGTTGCTGCATGTTGAGACATGTTCATACGTGCATAGTAGCCGCCGCGCCAAGTCGATGGGCTCAGTTATTCATTAGTAGTGAGAGTGTAAAGTGCTTGCGATGGCATCGTGGTCACGAAATGAGATAAGGACAGTTTTGCGGTATAATTTCGTGCGTGGTTTAACCATAGACCAGTGCTTAGAAGAAATGACTCTTGCACTAGATGATGATTGTCCACATCGTACAACGATATTCAGGTGGTATAGAGAATTCCAAAGGGGAAATTCCACTCTGGAGGATTCTGAGAGGCCGGGAAGGCCACGAACGTCAGTTACGGAGGAAAACGTTACTGCTGTGAGGAAAATGTTTGACAAAAACAGGCGAGTGACCTACCAACAGATAGAGGATACTTTGGGCCTAAATGCACCAGCAATTCGTTCGATTCTGCAAGATCATTTGCACGTGAAGAAACTTTGTTCTCTCTGGGTGCCGCATCAACTGACTGAAGGGCAGATGACACGACGTGTGACTTGGTGCTGGGAGATGTTAAAAAAGTTTGATAAGGGACAATCTCGTTATGTGAACAACATCGTGACAGGTGACGAGACTTGGCTGTACTATTACGATCTGCCGACCAAGGCTCAAAACAAAGTTTGGGTCTTTGATGATGACGACACACCCGTAATTGTCAGAAAATCCCGATCTGTAAAGAAGAAAATGATAGCTGTATTTTTCAAATCGAGTGGAATTGTGGAAAGTGTCGTTTTGGACACGCAGAAGACAGTCACAGCTAAGTGGTATACTGAACAATGCCTGCCTAAAGTCACTGGATCTATGAAGAACCTGCGGCCAAAGTCAAAAATGGACACCTGGTACCTCGATCACGATAATGCTCCAGCTCACCGCGCCAAAGCCTGCACTGAATATTTGACCACGACAGGACTGAAACTTCTCGAGCACCCTCCCTACAGTCCAGACCTTGCTCCCTGCGACTTTGAACTGTTCCCGCATGTTCCCAGCTGGATATCATCATTCTTCTCTTTCTTGGTGATTCCCTTTTTACTTCTCTCTCTCGCTTTTTTTTTTTTTTTTTGGCTGGTGCAGCATAAGCCTCAGGCTTCCTTGCACCATATGGCTAATAATAATAATAAATTAGTACCAACATATAAAACAGTATCACCTTTTTTGCACTTAAAAGATGATATTTGCTCTACAATGTCATCAAGTTTTTACCCTGGCAGACATACCTTAGTTCAGTTTTACTTATCCTTGTTTGCACAATATTAGCATTAGTAGAGGCATATGATGCAAGAAAGCAAGCTTATTCAGCATCAGCCAAAAAAAAAACACACCACTCCCATTTCACCCCTCCGTTCATTCGAAATACCTGTCCAGTTGAGCCTTAAATTTGTTTAGGCTATCAACTTCAACAACAAGTGATGGAAGTCGGTTCAACCAACCAACCACCTGCTGGCCAAAGGCAAATTTCCGCACATCTATCCGACATCAGTCCTTCCTCAATTTGAATTTATGCCCTCTGAGGTGATTATTCTGAGCAAGATGAAGTATCCCATTGGCATTGAGCATGCTCAAACCATTCAAAGCCTTATACACCTCTATCAGATCACCTCGCCGGTGCCTAGTCTCCAGACTCTGTAATTTGCAAAACTTAAGCCTTTCTTCATAAGAGCAACCCTTTGTTCCATTCACTAATCTTGTTGCCCTTCTCTGTACCCGTTCCAGCAGCTCTACATCCTTCTTGAAATGAGGCCTCCAGACCTGTATACAGTACTCAAGATGTGGCCTAACCATTGCCTTATACAAGAGAATAATCACCTCCTTATCTCTGCTAGAAAAATTCCTGTATATCATTGACAAGACACCATGAGCTACTCTTGCAGCTCGTCTGCACTGCTCAGAGAACTTCATATCTGCCTGCATAATTACCCCCAGGTCCTTTTCATTCTCCACCACTGTCAGTGTAGTACTGCAGAGTTGATACGTTGCTCTGTGGTTACTGTTTCCCATATGTAGTACTTTACATTTGTCAATGTTAAACTTCATTTGCCACCTCTCAGCCCATCTGCTCAACCTTTCCATATCCTGTTACAGCAGCACAGCATCAGTAGTGTCCTTAACAACCCTGCCAACCTTTGTATCATCTGCAAACTTGGACATTAAACTTGATATACCATCATCAATATCATTCATAAACACCGAAAACAACAACGGACCCAACACTGAACCCTGAGGAACTTCACTAATAACATTAGTCCACGTTGAGCAGTGTCCATTGATTACCACTCTCTGTCTTCTGCCACTCATCCCCTTATCCATAGCACCAATTTGTCTCTAATGCCACACTGCTCCAATTTGTGCAGCAGTCTTCCATGTGCAACAGTATCAAAAGCCTTTCTAAGATCCAAATATATAATATCAAAGATATTCCCTGCATCCAGTTCTTTTGTGACTACAACATAGTATCCAATCAAATCGGTCAGGCAAGACCTGCCCTTAACAAAACCATGCTGCATCTGAGCTATAACTGAATTCTTGTCTAGATGATCCTGCAGTGCTTCTTTAACCAGTGCCTCCATTAATTTACCTGGAACAGAAGTTAAAATAACAGGTCTATAATTACTTGTGTCAGCCTTTGATCCTCCTTTGTGAATTGGGGTTACATTTGCACATCTCCAGTCTATGGGTACCTCCCCTGAGTCCAAAGAAGCTCTCATAATTATGGCTAGGGGTTTGCTTACTTCCTTTAATATAACTGGATAGATCCCATCCACCCCAGATGCCTTTTTTATGTTTATCCTCAACAATCTCTCCTCCACTTTCCTCTCAGTTATTACAAAATCATCCAGTTCAATGCCAGAATTTAACTCACCTCTGGAATTTCCCTCCCCGAATAACTCCTCATGGTTGAATGTAGATGCAAAATACTCATTTAGTTTGTTAGCCACCTGAGCAGGATCATCAAACAGTTGAACCATCAATATCAAGTGAACCAATCTGATTCATCCCTTTCCTTCTAGAGTTTAAATAGGTAAAGAACTCTTTTCTGTTTTTCTTTGCATCCTTTGCCAAGGATTTTTCGTAGTCTGCCTTTGCCTGCCTAATCTTCCTTGTGACTTGGTTACAGACCAACTTATATCTATCATAGGCTTCCATGTCACCCATTAATTTGTATGTATTCCATGCATTTTTCTTCTCTGCCACATGTCTCATTAGTTCATCTGACAACCATTTAGGCCTAAACCTTGAACAATATTTCTTAGTTGGTATGTAAAGCCTGGTAGCTTCCAAGATTAGTTCCTTGAATGCTTCCCATTTTGAGTTTGCTGTTGGTAACATCATCAGTTGGTCCCACTGTATAGAATTTAAATACTGTCTCAGACCATCATAGTCGCCTTTACGAAAACAAAAACCCTTCCCTTTACCTCTGATGGTAGTTACCTCCTTGAGTAAATCCCACTTCAACACACTGTGATCACTGCCACCTAGTGGTTCATTTATCTGCAGATTCTTAATGCATGAAGAATCACTACTGATAATCAGATCAAGAGTATTGCCCCCTCTTGTTGCCGCACGAACATGCTGATGTAGAAAACAATCATCCAATAAATCCACAAAAGCCTTGCTAGTGTGTGAGTGACCAACCCACAAATTCCAGTCAATATCTGGGAAATTAAAATCCCCCATTATAAGACTCTCTGATTTACTGGCCCACTCTATTTCCCTGTACAATATCTTATTATACTCATCAGAGTCATTAGGCCTATAGCACACTCCTACTCTCAATTTCTCATTTCTCAATTTCTCATTTCTCATCAGATTGCCTCTTGGTGATAAAGCAAGTTCTGGCATTGATGTTGGCAGCTGAGAGATTGATGGGTTCCAATTTAAATCCTTCGAGAACATTCATCCTGTTCTTTGAGTGCTCATAAAGGCCCATAACAATGCTGAGTTGCTGGCTAATATCCTCACACTTCTTACATTGAATGCACTAAAAGACAGCCCCCTTTGCATTATGATGTTCCATTCCAGATAGCTCCATAAACATCAAACAAGCAGTACATTTCATAAGTGATTAGGTGGACAAATGTTCTCCCCTAAGTTCAAGGTAGTAGAAGTGCCATAGCTCTCCCACGAGCTATGGCACTTTACTACCTTGAGCCCTTTGCTTTGCTCCTGTGGTTTGAGGCATGATTTTCGTTCAAATTCAGTTTAATTAAAAATATTGAATTTTTTCAATATTTTGCATCCGTTATGCTATAAAGTTTACGTAATTATACACATATATTGCAATATTGAGTTTGCAGTTTATGTATTTTCTATCTCCTATCAAATTGATGTTTTATTTATTTCTTTTCTCCTATCAAATGTAAATTATATTAAGCTATACCATTACATTTGTAAGTTCTGAGTAATTATAAACGATAATAAATTTATTTGACTAATGCCAACCTATGTGATTTGAACTTGCGAGCTATCTACTTGCCACAATTAAAACACCAGAATTCCCCCACCATGCACTCAATACTATAATAATGCTAACAATGGCGGCAGAAGTCAAATGTGTTTCCCTAAGTAATTATAAACAATCAGTAACAAACATATTCCCCAATGTAATTTGAGAATCACAACTAATAACTGCTGTTCTAATTTTAAATCAACAGTTAAATGCAATAAGAATACTTCTCCAATTGACCAGTAGCAATGATGCTACAGTTATTACTTTGGGTACCAAGTCACATTTAGCAATAATACTACCACGCTACCAAGTTTATGTTATATGTATTAGGTTATATGCTTATGGTTATATATTATATGTTTACGTTATATGTTGAAAGTTATAAGTTAATTATAATATATGATAAAATTGTTCAACTAATGCCAACCTACGTGATTTGAACTTTCCAGCTAACTGTTATCACAATTAAAATGCTAGAGTTTCTCCTACCACTCACTATAATACTATAATAATGGCCACTAAATTCGAATAATACAAACATTCTGCATATATTAAGTAGTAACCTACAAAATCTCTAACTAAATTAAAAAATGTGTGACTAGGACTCCAAAGCTATTTATGGAATACAATTTAATATGACAATTAGGTCAGTAAACCGGCAAAATTTTTCAAAAAACTTATCGTTCCCGGGAGCTGAAGATTCTATTCTTGGACTAGCAAATGGATACTATCATTCCCAAATGTGACATAATGAATTAAGATTCCTCCCCTGGCTTATTATATCTTTTTCTTTCCTAAGTAGATTGAAATTAGTCTTTCTCTGTTGAAAATTGTATATTTGTATGTGTTTTCTGAAAAGTAAAGGTATCCATAGATAATGTCCAATGGCAAGTCTGCAGGTAAGTCTGAACCTGCTAGTGGCCAGCAGCAGGGTGTAAATCCATTTTGTACAGGTAATGAAAAGTAAAACTCAAGCAGTAGCAAATTTCATGTAGGTTAGACTATTACACAAATTGTCTCCAGTCTTAGGTGTGTACAGACTAACCGACAGAAAAATCTGCTTGTGTGTAAAGCCATATTTAGGTATGTTTAAGAAACATCTACACTTTCATTTGGTAGATGGATTATTATGCTTTAAATATCTTTTATATTGGAATTAATTGTGTAATTTATTTAATACTTTAACTCTTAATACCATTACAGGCTAGTGTACTTTAAATATTATATCACATATATACAAAGAAAAGTGAACTTAATGTCAGTTTACTTTTTTTTTGTATGCCAGTATAATTGTTTTTTTGTTTTGTTTTGTTTTTTGCAGGATGTCAATAACTATACTGAAAATCTGGCATTTCACTTAGTTTCTAAGACTATGGATATTGATCAGGTAATTTAATATAATAATCAAATTAGGTTTAATTTAATATTTTTGCTTATTTTGATTTCATTAAGGCAAAAGTCATTACAGTCTCATCTGGGTGTTATTGTGGATTCTTTGTGAGTTGCTGAACTTTGTAAAAAGGATATGTTCATTTCTGAAATGGGTATAGCATTCTGACAGTTTGGTATATAATCACATCAGTAGTTAGTGGTTATGAAATAGTGTACCTAACTAGGCATCTGTGCCTGCTTTGCTTACCAACCCTCAGCACTACAAAACAGCATAATGATTTTGAATGTATTTTGAATCTTGGTGAATGATTTTCAGTGAATTTTATATTAATATTAGTATTGGCCATATAGTTTAAGGAAGCAGTTGGGTTTGCTGCACTAGCCACAAAAATAATAAAACAACTAGGTAACATAAATAATGAAAATAAACAAGTTATATAAAAAAAAAGAAAATAGCCTATATGTTGTCCTCCTCGTGTAGGTAACTATTAGCATTAGCATTAGTTGGGACATGTGATGCAAGAAAGCAAGCTTATACATCTTAGCCAAAAAAAAAAAAAAAAACACCTTAACATTTCACCCATCCAGTCACTCCAAATGTTTGTCTAGTTTAGCCTGAAATTTTTTTAAGCTATCAACTTCCATAACAACAGATGGAAGTCTGTTCCAGCAGTCAACTATCTACTGGCTAAAGGCAAATTTCTGCACATCTACTCTACAACTGTCTTTCATCAGTTTGAATCTATGCTCCCTCAGGTTCTTAATCTCAGCAAGACGAAGTATGAAGTATTTTGTTAGCATTGAGCCCGCTCAAACCATTCAAGGCCTTATACACCTCAATCAGATCACCTTGCAGTTGCCTAGTCTCCAGATGCTGCAACTTGCAGAACTTAAGCCTTTCTTTATAAGCACACTCCTTTGTTCCTCTTGCCAATCTCATTGCCCTTCTCTGTACTCGTTCCAGCAACTCTACATCCCTCCTAAAATAAGGCCTCCAGATATGTATGCAGTACTCAAGGTGTGGCCTAACCATTACCTTATACAAAGGAATAATCACCTCCTTGTCTCTGCTAACAAAATTCCTATACAGTGGTACCTCGGGTCACGAATGCCTCTAGTCGTGAACAAATCGGCCCACAAACACAATTTCCGAACAAATTTTGACTCGGCCCGTGAACAATGCCTTGGCGCATGAACGCACAAACATGGCTTTGGTGGCATGTTTTCGACTTGTGAACAGCATCAGTTGTACTCAGGTTTGCGCGCTATGAACATTGTCATTGCGTTCTTTTTGATACAATTTTTTTTTTTTTCTTTTTGCATTAAATTAACCCTCATTATGGCTCCCAGGAAAGTGAAAAGTGTTAGTGACAGTGGTGTAAAATAGCCTATATGTTGTCCTCCTCGTTATATGATAAAATTGTTTTATCATATTACAGTATTACAGTAGAAACGAAGAAGAAAGTAATAACTAAACATGAGAATGGTGTTCGTGTTTCTGATCTCGCCAAGCAGTACGACATGGCTAAATCTACGATCTGTAACATCTTAAAGAACAAAGATGCGCTAAAGACGGCTGATGTGGCTAAAGGAGGGACTATGTTAACGAAGCAAAGGTCTCAAGCGTTAGAAGAAGTAGAAAAATTATTGTTAGTTTGGATTAATGAAAAGCAGCTTTCTGGAGATAGTGTTAGTGAGGCCCTAATATGTGAGAAGGCTTTACTTTTGCATGGTGATTTAGTGGTGAAAATGCCGAATACAGGTGATGCTAGCGTTGACGAATTTAAAGCAAGTAGAGGCTGGTTCGAGAAGTTTCGTCGATGAGCTGGAATTCATAGTGTTTGTTAGGCTTGGAGAGGTAGCTAGTTCGGACAAAAAAGCAGCAGATGCCTATGTGCAGGAATTTGCAAACTTTATCAACTCTGAAGGGTATGGGGGGGGGGTTAATCTTTTATTTAATTTTTATTCTCAACGCATTAAGACTTATTTAATTATTCCCTGTATTCTACTTTGCCCCCCGTTTTGTCCCCTCCGACATTACACCTGACTTGTTAAACTCTCAGAAGATTCTAGACTCTAGGGGGTCTCAATATTATAAGTATTCCTCCTGTGGACTGGCTGATGTTCAAAATGACTGACAAACTTATGTGTTAAATATAACAATATTTATTGACACTTTTTTTACATGGTAATCAAACAACAACAAATAACTGAGGACTTTAATCAGTGGGACCTTGTTAGACTGCTACCAATTAACTGTGTACATATTTTGTAATCAAAACTACCAATTCTAATATACCATTGTGTTTCTTCATGTACCTCAACATTGGTTCCAACAGGTCCAGGTAATTATTACATCTCATAATCCACAAATCAATATCCCTACTGTTTAACTGTCCAAGTAGATCAATAAGTAACAATCAGCATACGAATAGACAAATGTAAGTCACTATATGCCTCCCTTCCAAAAGTATTACATAATACCCATACTTCAGACAGAAATCTCTCTTTCAACCACAGACTAACCAGTCAACAGTAATCAACCAAAATTAATTAATAATCTTCCCGTTTAACTAATCCACAATTCATTAATTAATTCTTGACACTCAATTGTCTACCTGTTTAAACAATTACCATTACAATAAATTATACTCTCAATAATTCAAAGCACAATTAAAAAACGAGGAGGCACGCTTGATACACATAAACAAAGCTGCGCACGTGTAGCAACTGAATAAACAACACCGTAAAGGCAGAGATACACTATTAACACCTCACATTTTACTAAAGCACATTTCTAGGGGTTACTACCATAAAACAATAAAAACAATTTCCAGTTGCGTTTCTGCTAGTGGAATCTGTTATAAACTGGTAGTAAACTCGATCTAATTGCATTTGCGATTATACCGATAGCTGGAATTGTGTTGGTTTTTATGTTATTATGGTGAAATTTGTTTCCCCTTCACTGATTAAAAAACATAAATACATTTTTAGAATCTTCTCTTCATTCCTATCGTGTTGAGTTCGACTGCCATTTCTTGTAAACACAAAGGCGAATCGTGTATAAGCGAATTCGGTTCGTGTTATATAAGATATCGTTCCCCTATTTATAAATCATGTATGATCAAATTCGTGTAATGTAAACATGTGTTATACGAGGACTGACTGTATTTAGAATCAAATGACCTTCTCTCCAACATCCAGTGCGGCTTCCGAAGGAACCGGTTCACTTTGGACCATCTTATTAGACTGGAAACATCCATCCGGGATGCTTTCCTAAAACGCGAACACTTGGTGTCAGTTTTCTTTGACATGGAGAAAGCGTATGATACAACTTGGAGATTTGGCATCTTAAAAGATCTGCATAGCCTTGGTCTTAGGGGGCAACTCCCCATTTTTATTAAAAACTTTCTAGCCAATCGATCTTTCCAAGTTCGTGTGGGATCCTCACTCTCTCGTTCCTTTAGCCAACAGGAGGGAGTACCACAAGGATCAGTTTTAAGTGTCACGCTTTTTGCCATCAAAGTAAATTCCATCACAGAACAACTTCCTGCAGCTTTATTCAACACACCGATCTGAACATTCTGACTTCGTGCCAGTTTACACAGACAGTTCGAAGTTGGAATCATATGTGGGATCTGCTGCTGTCTTTACAGACACCACTACATTGGAGCAGATTCCCTCTGAATGCAGCATATTTACTGCAGAGCTGCACACTATAGAGTTAGCCTTGGATCACATTAGTAAATGCCAATACCAACGGTTCATTTTATATTCCGACTCTCTCAGCGTGTTACAGGCTTTAATATCTGTGAGATATAATCCTCATCCGGTTCTGTCTTGTATTCAGCAGAAGATCCACTTTCTCCATGAACGTGAATATGATATCCGCTTCTGCTGGATTCCTAGCCACATTGGGATTAGGGGAAATGATTTGGCTCACACCGCAGCCAAATCAGCAATTCCCAATAATAATCGCTGCCTGTCAGTCCCCTATACATACTACAGGCAAATAATACACCAGAAGATACACTCCCAATGGCAGGATTCGTGGAATAGACAGACTGCGAATAAATTATACCATATAAAGCCTGTAATTGAACCGTGGCAGTTAGTCTGCGCAGGAATCGTAAGGAGGAAGTTGTTCTTGCCCGGACCCGCATAGGACATAGTCATTTGACTCATTCGTTTTTGCTGAGGGCTGATGACCCTCCTATGTGTGAGTCCTGTGGCACAATTTTAACTATCATACACATTTTAATTGATTGTCCAGATTTTACCAATATCCGTTTTACCGCTTTTAATCATCTGACTGAGCCGTATACACTCAGTCAGATGTTATCCGACAATGACAATGGGTCTGCTGTTTTTAGTTTTTTTAAATCAATAAAGGTTTTTACTCGTATTTAAAATTTATGTTATTGTTATTTCTTTTATTGATTTATCTTTTTTATATATTTATTATTATATATCTGGACATGGTGGCCTAACTAATTAGGTCACTGAGAGATTAAATTTTTATATATTACCTGGTCTTGGCGTATTATAGCCTTAGTTGCTAATGGGCCAATAAAATCCAAACCAAACCAAACTTTTCTAAAAAAAGATAAAATGCTATGACAGAATATAGTGTTTAAATCCCACGAAATACACATCTCACCTTTAATGATACCTGGTAACTCCTACTATTGTTTGGCGCATAATGGCCTTTAGCTGTTGTTGTGCCATAAAACCTCCAACAACAACAACTACTCAGAAATTAAATTGAAATTGCAAAAATATATTTAATGATATTCAAGAAAAATTTATACAATAATAACACTAAAACAGTTCTAATAAGTTATCTTAAAATGAGTTCGCTTAAATACATGACCAACAAGGCACCTAATTTTCAAATAAAAATAAACTGATAATTTTTGTTGAAATGGACTTATGCCTGTCCCAATAATGCCCCTAAAATACTTAAAATTAAAAAAAAAAAAATGGCAATATACTTAATAAATTACTAATAAAAAATACACTTTATATAGATAAACTTTAATCAAAATATCCCCAGCTACAATTTCTGATGTATAAAATCAATTTCATTTATTTAGATTACCGATAGTGCAGATAACTTGCAGGATCATTCCTCTGTTTTTTTATCAGATGAGAATTTGGTATGTATTTGTATAATTTATTTTCTTTATAATTACTTTGAATTTAAACTTTTGGTATTCTTTTAAGAAATAGCGTTATAGTTTAAACTGATAAAGCATTAACATTAGTAGAGGCATATGATGCAAGGAAGAAAGCTTTTATGGCATCAGCCAGAAAAAAAAAAAAAAAAAACAAACCTTCCCATTTCACCCATCCATTTCCTCCAAATGTCTGTCTAGTTCTGCCTTGAATTTATTTAAGCTGTCAACTTTTACAACAACAGATGGAGGTTTGTTCCAGCAATCAACCACACGTTGGCTTAAGGCAAACACCTGCACATCTGTTCTACAACTGTCTTCCCTCAATTTGAATTTATGTCTCCTCAGGCAATTAATCTGGGCAAGAGGCAGAATCCCATCAGCATTGAGCTTGCTCAAATCGTTCAAGGCCTTATACACCTCAATCAGATTGTCTTTCTACATAACAGTACATAACAGCAACCCTTTGTTTCATTCACTAATCTTGTTGCCCTTCTCTGTATTCATTCCAGCTCTACATCCTTCCTAAAATGAGGCCTCCAGACCTGTATACAATGCCGATGCAAACTTAAAAAAATTTGTGGAAACTTATTTTGTATCCCGTAGGAAAAGGTATCGTGAGAAATATCGTAATGTGAACCCAATAATACATTGGTTTTATTATTATTTTTTTTGTAATTCATTTCAAGTCCTTGGAAGCAAAATTTCACTATATTACTAAGCTATTATAATGGTAATTGCACTACCCTTTCATCATTACCATATGTTCCCGTTATAAGAATCAGTTTTGAACGCCTTGTGTGATATTTTTCTAAATCACATTTCTGGAGGTCATGACCATAACCAATAAATACAATTTGCACTTTTCAGTTTATTGGGCTTTTCTGTTAGTGCATCTAACTCGATCTTATTGCATTTGCCGATAACTGATAACTGCAATTGTGTGGGGTTTTTATGCTATTATGGTGAAATGTGTTCCCCTTCACTGAAGCGTCTCCGTAGCCAGGTGGGAAGGAGCAACAGTGCGTAGCACACGTTTCTTGATTAGACCGGGGTTCGAGCCCGTCACCACCAAATACGGAGGATGTGGAAAGGTCAGCGAATGACCACCGCATATCCCGGAGCAATATGGCCTTAGTTGCTAATGCTCCTAAAAAAAAAAAAAAAACCAAACCAAACCCTTCACTGAAATCTTCAATCGTATAAAAAACAAATTTTCAGAAACTTCTCTTCATTCTTATTTATGTATTACAATGATGAAGGGAAAGTGACCAATAAAAAGTAAAAGTGGTGGTAGTGCCAGGAAACAAAACAAAATGATTTAGAAATGAAGATAAAAATGATTAAGAAGTGCGAAGCAGGACAAAGTTTGTCATCTATTGCAAGGGAATTAGGTCTCGCTGCTTCAATAATGAATATTATTTTAAGGGACAGTGCACATATAAAAGAACATGCCAAAGCATCAATGCACTTAAGATCAACAGTGATCAAGTGATCACAAAACAGGTACTCTATCGAAGATGGAACAGCTGTTAATAATATAGACGGAAAATCAGATTCAGAAGTGAGTGCCCCCCGAGTCTAATGACAGTTCAAACAAAAGCAAAAAGTATTTATAAAGGATAAGTATAAAGGAATTTTAAAGGATATTTATAAAGGAAAAGATATTAAGGATAAGTACGGTTAAATCCAACTGAAGTTCGCGGCAAGCAATGGGTAGTTTAATAAGTTCAAGCATCATGCTGGTTTCCACAACATTAAAGTATGTGGTAAAGTCGCCAGTGCTGATTCTGCAGCTGCAGAGAAATTTTGTGATATGTTAGAAAAAATTATTGACAAAGGTGGCTATTCAACTCGGCAAATTTTTAACGTTGAAGAGACTGCTCTATACTGTAAAAAAATGCCGGATCGAACATACATTGCCAAAGAGGAAAATACAATGCCAGGTTTCAAGGCATCAAAAGATTGGCCCACGCTATATCGAGATATTACAGATTAAAACCACTGCTTGTGTACCATTCTGGAAATCCTTGTGCATTTAAGGGCATCAATAAAGCCACCCTACCCGTGCATTTCTGATTGAACCAGAGAGCATGGATAACTATCACTCTTTGAGGATTGATTTAAATGCTGCTTCATTCCTGAGGTTGAAAACAATTGTAAAGACAGCGACATTCCTTTCACGATTTTGCTTCTATTAGATAATGCTCCTGTACATCCTATTCATCTGGATGATTTCAGTTCGAACGTTGAGAGTCATATTTCTACCGCCAAACAGGACTTCACTCATCCAATCTATGGATCAGGGTGTTATTTCAAATTTAAAATCATACTATTTACACACAACATTTGATCAGGCATTGCCTACAGTAGACGATGATAAAAATTTTACGTTAAGAGACTTGTAAACCTTACAATATTTACCACACCATCTTAAACATTAATTAGGCGTGGGAGGAAATCACTAACAGTTGTTTAAATGGCACATGGAAGAAAATATGCCCACGGCACGTAAAAGGCTTTGAGGGATTTGAAAAAGACGAATCATGTGAAGAGGTTACAGATAAGATTGTAAAGGTTGCAGAGCTACTTCAGTTGGAGGTTGATTCCAAAGACGTGGAGGAGTTAATAGAGGAAAAAGAGAAGGAATTATCTAACAAAGAACTTATTGACTTGCAGGCAGCGATAGTGAAAGAAGCAAATGCTGACGAAGCTCAAGATGAACCAAATGAGAAGCTGAGAAGCTTCACGACCAGAGAGATGGCAATGGCATTTCGTGAAATTGCATCGGCAATGGCGAAGCTTGAGAAAATGGATCCTGACAGCAAATGATTCTTAAAAGTTAACAGATGGGTGAAAGATATGCTTGCTTGCTACAATGAAAAGAAAAAAAGCCACCGTCCAGTCATCCATTAATATGTTTTTTCGTAAGATTGAGTGGCTGACCCCTTCTAAATCTCCATAGCCATCAACCTCCACAGCGGCATACTTATCATCTGAAAACGCTGATTCTGGCAACGGTGTTTGAGAGATAAAACTTACTGATTTTATGCCTGTCTCCTCTATTTTATTTGTAATTTTATAATTTTGAAATTTTTTTAAATTGCACGCTTTTGTAATTTTTCTTGATCATGAGATAAAGAATTAAATAAATACAATAAATAATTCTATTTACGTGTTCGTTGAACATTTCTTTTTTGATTCAGTCAATTCCTGTTCCACTTATTTTTTTTTGCACAGTATATTCTCCGTTTCCCTGACAATAGAGTCGCTGACAACAACTAGTTCCTGTGGGACCAGCGCAGTCTGCTTTTGGAATTGCTGCTGTGTTGTCTGGTGTTCAAGTGAAAGCTCCGGCATTGATGTGGGGTCTGCCAGCTGAGAGCTTGGCAGACCCCTAAATTTAAATCCTTCGAGGCTATCTCTTCTTAAAGCTCTCATAAAGGCCCATAACAACACTGTGTTGGCACCTCATTTCCTTGCACTTCTTACATCGAGCACATACAAAGACATTCCCCTTGGCAATATCATGTCTCGTTCCTGATTGCTCCACAAACATCAAACAAACAGTACATTTCAAAAGGCTGTGATTCAGAGGACAAATCACCCCCCCCCCCCTCCCTCAGTTCTCTCCTAACCCACAGCATTTCCAATACCTTGAGCCTTTTGCTTTGCTGCTCCGATGCATGATTTCGATTCAATTTTAATACGATTCAAATATAAATTTAGTACAATTAAAAATATTACCCTAAACTTATATCCCAATACGGTAATAACAATATATATATATATTTCAGTATCAAGTTTTATTTCCTTCCAAATTACATTATATTCGTGTCTCCTATCAAGTTTAAGTTATATGTACTTAGTTATAATGTTACATTTGTAAAATATAAGTGGTTATACTTATTAAAATATGTATTGTAAATGTGTGTTAAAATGTTGCATTTGTAAAAAATCAGAAGTATAATAGATAATAAATTTAACTATCTATTGTCACCCACCTGGTTTGAACTCTCATGCTAGCTATCTGTGCCAAATCACCGATTCTAAAAGCTCTACTAATATTATTATTGGTGTATGTTACGTACAACAATAATAACTTGTACACGACAAGTCAAGTTATTAAAACACACAAGCATTGCTATAATTTATAGTTTATAATCGTCAGCTGACTCTGTTTACACTGCTACAAGTTATGTAGAAACTTCCAGTATCTGCTATACCAATACGAAAAACAATGGCAGCAGATTCTTATGCTACTGTCAATTCAAGCAGAATCGACTGTGGTTTTCTATGATACGAAAAACAATGGCAGCAGATTCTTATGCTACTGTCAATTCAAGCAGAATCGACTGTGGTTTTCTATGCAATTACAAGGTCCAGTAATGAATAAAGTCAACTTAGCAGCTTGTGAACACGACCGGCCTTTCCTGTTATATTTAGTATATACCATTTAGTATTATTTTGTAAGAATAATTGTAGTAATGTTATAGTATTGTAATTATAGTAATGCTAATGAAAGTAAACAAGGATAGTTTGTTTTTCTACCAAAAATGTTTTTGTAGTTGTATTTCATTCATGTATTGCTAGGAAGATTTTGAATCATCTGAGCAGCAGAGTTCTGATATATCAACTAGTTATGAGTACGGTACTGAAAAATATATTAAGTAACCATAAATTTTCTCTTTGCTCGAGTTCTGTATGCTATTTATTTTATATTTCATCTGTATATTTATTATTTTATGCAATAAAATAAAAATACATATAATAAAAATAAAATGCATACATAAAATTACAATCACTGTTTTTTTAAATTGACTACAGAGTGCCAGCTTCAGTATTGTAAAATAGCTACTGTTGTTTGGACTTTCTGATATTATACGAAGTTGGGAGAACTGGCTTGCTTTTTTGTCCCCCCCCCAGTAAGCAGAACTTACTGCTAATTAATGCAAAGGTTTTTATAGTTTGCGTAGTCCAGATCTCGAATTGACACTGCGCAGCCAACTAATACCAGCACATGGGCAACAGCAGGGCATTTATTTTTTTTAGGAATGATACTTGATCGTAAACTGATCCTTCTCAAACATATTAAACAGTCGAGAACCAACAAATGTTGCCTTCGCAAAGACCACAAAGCAGTAATACCTATTTGCTGAACTTGAATACATGTTAGTCACTGTTCAATAGGATCAACACATCTTCTGTGATAGTATACAATAGTGGCTTCACCACTTGTCACTCATTTCGAGAATTCTAGGTTCAAATGCATTGTAGAATAGAGGAATTTCTAAAAGCCTTGTCAGTCCAGCCTGTGGTTAGCCAATTTAGTATTAATAGGGGCAAACTATGTAAGAAAGCAAGCTTATAGCATCAGCCAAAAAAAAAAAAAAAAAAAAAAAAAACATTTCCCATTTCACCTATCCATTACCTCCAATACATTGTCTTATTTATTCCTTGAATTTATTTAAGCTATCAATTTCCACAACAACAGATGGAAGTTATTCCGGCAATCAATCACCTGCTGGCTAAAGGCAAACCAAAGTTGGACTTATGTACATGAAAAAAAAAAAAAAAAAGTAATAATTAAGTACGCAAGTCGAGGAGTGCCTGTATCAGGGAAGGTTCCACAAGAATGCAGCATATATACAGCTAAATTGCCAGGCCAGTCTAACACTGCAATGCTAGCATTTCTGAGGTATGACCGCATTTAAGGGAGAAAAACAAAGGAAAATATTGGTGTAAGTATGTTTTAATATAGTAACCTCTCATGAGGGACAGAGTCAAATGATTTGCTAAAATCCAAATAAACTATGTTGAAAGTTCCCTAAATCCAGCTCATGAGTAATTGTGTCAAAATAGCATACTAATTTAGTTAAACATGATTTTTTTTTCTTTACTAAAGCCATGTTGTGTGTCCTTCAGAATGCCATATCTAATTGTCCTTGGATTGCACTCTTAATCATTGCCTCTAAGATTTTTTCCTACCACTGAAGTCAGACTAACTGGTCTGTAGTTACAAATTTCACTCTTAGAACTGCTTTTTTATGAGAGACCTGCAGAATTATGTAACAGGTCACTGTTGAAAAAAAGACGCGAATTAGGGTTGAATTTGAAAATGTCTGCAATTCTGCCCAGACACGATAGGAGGGAGTATATGATGAGAGCCTGGAAAGGGCTGATCAATTCGGCCCTGGAAAGATTGTGCAATTCTCAAGGGGTAGAATTTTTTTTAGCCTGGTCTGTACTTGTTAACAGAAGGGACTGCTTCTACAGGGATGGGATACCCTTTCTATTTAAGTGCAAGAATATTTGCTGATGCTATCGAGGCAGTGTTAGGTGGGTCGGAAAACTGCTAGCTTGGGAGGATACAAAGACTAATAGATTAACAGTAGCCACTGGCAAAGGTGAAAGTGATTCTTGCACTGCTTCTATTGGAATGAGCAGAAGCCTGAAAAACAAGATGCAGGGTATTTCAGAGACTGCTGGGAGTCATTGCGGTACAAGTAAACACATGGGTTGTATTAGGGTAGCTAAGAATAGGAACAGGTGCCTGTATACTTGCATGTACACCAGCGCTAGGAGTTTGGTAAATAAATTTGATGAATTTGAGGTATTGCTCAGAACATCAAAGGCAGATATTGTTGGGATATCAGAGACGTGGTGTCACACAGATATAAGTAATGCAGAACTGGAATTTAGGGAGTACAATGTGAACAGGAAGGATAGACAAGATAGGAAGGGAGGAGGAGTTATACTATTAGTTAAGAAACACAAAATCAAAATCCAAGGAAGTGAAGCCAGTCGACATCGCTGGACAGTGCAGTGTCGATTCAGTTTGGTGTGACATAAGCATTGGGAGATCAAAATTGAGAGTAGGAGTGTGTTATAGGCCTAATGACTCTGATGAGTATAATAAGGAACTGTACAGGGAAATAGAGAGTGGGCCAGTAAATCAGAGTCTTATAATGGGGGATTTTAATTTCCCAGATATTGACTGAAATTTGTCGGTTGGTCACTCACACACTAGCAAGGCTTTTGTGGATTTATTGCAATAATTGTTTTCTACATCAGCATGTTTGGAAGGCAACTAGAGGGAGTAATACTTTTGATCTGATTATCAGTAGTGATTCTTCATGCTGTTTGTTTGTTTGTTTTGTTTGGTTTTTAGGAGCATTAGCAACTAAGGCCATATTGCTCCGGGAATATGCGGTGGTCATTCCCTTGACCTTTCCGCATCCTCCGTATTTGGTGGTGATG
The DNA here is from genome assembly GCF_048544385.1 of Mastigoproctus giganteus. NCBI lineage: Eukaryota > Metazoa > Arthropoda > Arachnida > Uropygi > Thelyphonidae > Mastigoproctus > Mastigoproctus giganteus. Next base: position 123,339,823 of record NC_143579.1, on the reverse strand, counting down.
GGCTCGAACCCCGGTCTAATCAAGAAACGTGTGCTACGCACTGCTGCTCCTTCCCACCTGGCTACGGAGACGCCGTTATTCTTCATGCATTAAGAATCTGCAGATAAAGGAACCACTAGGTGGCAGTGATCACAGTGTGCTGAAGTGGGATTTACTCAAAGAGTAACTACCATCAGGGGTAAAGGGAAGGGTTTTTGCTTTCGTAAAGATGACTATGGTGGTGTCTGAGACAGTATTTAAATTCTATCCAGTGGGACCAACTGATGATGTTACCAACAGCAAATTCAAAATGGGAAGAATTCAAAGAATTTATTTTGGAAGCTACTAGGCTTTACATACCAACTAAGAAATATTGTTCAAAGTTTAGGCCTAAATGGATGTCAGATGAACTAATGAGACATGTGGCAGAGAAGAAAAATGCATGGGATACATATAAATTAATGGGTGACATGGAAGCCTATGATAGATATAAGCTGGTCTGTAACCAAGTCACAAAGGAAATTAGCCAGGCAAAGGCACTTTATGAGAAATCCTTGGCAAAGGATGCAAAGAAAAACAGAGTTCTTTACCTATGTAAACTCTAGAAGGAAAGGGATGAATCAGATTGGTTCACTTGATATTGATGGTTCAACTGTTTGATGATCCTGCTCAGGTGGCTAACAAACTAAATGAGTATTTTGCATCTACATTCAACCATGAGGAGTTATTCGGGGAGGGAAATTCCAGAGGTGAGTTAAATTCTGGCATTGAACTGGATGATTTTGTAATAACTGAGAGGAAAGTGGAGGAGAAATTGAAGATAAACATAAAAAAGGCACCCGGGGTGGACAGGATCTATCCAGTTATATTAAAGGAGGTAGCAAAGCAAGTAAGCAAACCCTTAGCCATAATTATGAGAGCTTCTTTGGACTCAGGGGAGGTATCCATGGACTGAAGAAGTGCAAATGTGACCCCAATTCACAAAGGAGGATCAAAGGGCAACACAAATAATTATAGACCTGTTAGTTTAACTTCTGTTCCACAAAAATTAATGGAGGCACTGGGTTAAAGAAGTGCTGCAGGATCATCTAGACAAGACTTCAGTTATAGCTCGGACACAGCATGGTTTTGTTAAGGGAAAGTCTTGCCTGACCGATTTGATTGGATACTATGATGTGGTCACAAAGGAACTGGTTGCAGGGAATAACTTTGATATCATATATTTGGATCTTAGAAAGGCTTTTGATGCTGTTGCACATGGAAGACTGCTGCACAATTTGGAGCAGTGTGGCATTGGAGACAAATTGCTGCTATGGATAAAGGAATGGTTGAGTGGGAGAAGACAGAGAGTGGTAATCAATGGACACTGCTCATTGTGGACTAATGTTATTAGTGGAGTCCCTCAGGGTTCAGTATTGGGTCCATTGTTGTTTTCTGTATTTATAAATGATATTGATGATGGTATATCAACTTAATATCCAAGTTTGCAGACGATACGAAGGTTGGCAGGGTTGTCAAGCACACTACTGACACTATGCTGCTGCAGCAGCAGCAGGATCTGGAAAGGTTGTGCAGGCAGATATGAAGTTTTCTGAGCAGTGCAGATGGCCTGCAAGACTAGCTCATGGTGTATTGTCAATGATATAGAGGAATAGTTCTAGCAGCGATAAGGAGGTGATTATTCCCTTGTATAAGGCAATGGTCAGGCCACACCTCAAGTACTGTATACAGGTCTATAGGCCTCATTTCAAGAAGGATGTAGAGCTGCTGGAATGAGTTCAGAGAAGGGCAACAAGATTAGTGAATGGAACAAAGGGGTGCTCTTATGAAGAAAGGCTTAAGTTTTGCAAATTACAGTGTCTGGAGACTAGGGACCAGCGAGGTGATCCGATAGAGGTGTATAAAGCCTTGAATGGTTTGAGCATGCTCAATGCTGATGGGATTCTTCCTCTTGCTCAGAATAATCACCTGAGAGGGAATAAATTGAAATTGATGAAAGACAGATGTAGGATAGACGTGCGGAAATTTGCATTTAGCCAGCGGGTGGTTGGTTGGTGGAACAGACTTCCATCCCTTTCGTGGAAGTTGATAGCCTAAATAAGTTTAAGGTTCAGCTGGACAGGTATTTCGAAAGAACACAGGGGTGAAGTGGAAGTGGTTTTTTTTTTTTTTTTTTTTTTTGGCTGGTGCTGCATAGCTTGCTTTCTTGCATCATATGCCTCTTCTAATGCTAATTCTAATCAGTGTTTCTCAAACAGTGTTCTGCAGAACAGTGTTCCTTGAAGAATCCTAATTAATAATTAAAAAAATAATAATAAATAAATTTTGCCTATTTTGTATCTTTCTAATTTAATTTTTTTTTTCCCTTTGACGGTTTTTAATATACTGTACTAGCATGATTAATCAAATAGACCTCGGAACACTTTATTTTGGCAGACTTTGCATAGATGTCTACAAAAAATTAGCAAGGTAGCAATCTATATGATTTAGATTATGTGATTTAGACGGGTTGAGGGGAAGTGTACCGATATCATGCATTGTCCGGGTGGAGGAAACAAAGTAGCTTTCCGCTGACACGTTCTTGCTTGTTTACACAGCAAGTCTGTAGTAGTGTGGAAAACTAGTAAGCATAACTAAACTCACTTCCTTGTATAAATTTTTTTTGGATAATTATCAGTATTTTGAAATACAGTTGTGCCCCCCCCCACCCCCATCTGCTGATTCAGTTACCTGTGGTGAGCCCTGGGAAAAAAAAAAAAAAACTTACCATGTACTACTTGCGTGGTCAATATGATACTTCCCTTTATTTTTTACGATGTCGCGTATGGTTTGGTCATCAATATAATGGTTCTTTAGAGATTTAACAGATGCACCATTTTAAAACTTGAACAATATTTCTAAACAAAAAAAAAAAAGTTCTGATATCCTGACATAAATAACAAAATAAAATTTGTACTTTTGTGGTGCAAAGTAACACAAGAATCGAAGCAGCACACTAAATCAAACTAAACGTTTGATCGCTCTGTTTTTTTTTGTTTTGAGCGGTAGGTGTGAAGCCAGCGGGGGTTACAAGATAATAGATGCACTAATCTCCCAATGACAGCTTATAACGCCAGTTCTTGTTGCTCATTTATGACTAGCAAAATATCTGTTTATATGTATTGTAGTTATTACTTGAATTTTATGATTTCTGGTTGATTTTTTATTTTTTTTTTTTTCATTTGGAGTCTTGAAGTTTCCTGGTTAAAAACCAATCCCCATAAATCGAGAATCTGCTGTACTTTATTATTACCGTATTTAATGTTGGTAATGTCTTATTGTGTGTTTTATTTATCAATTAAACTTTATTACATGCATGTATGTACAAGAAAATCACGTTATATATGGGGTCAGCAGGTGTTCGCTTATATCACAGTTTCAGCCCTCCATAGTAGATCTTGTATCACTGCAGATATGGGGGTCCTACTGTATTATCATTAAAATAAATGACCATGGATTTGTGGTTGAAAAAAGGAACTTTAAAACCAGAACAAGTACTTCTAGTAGTGCAACTGTGATCGATGAAAACGAACAGAATATTGTCACACTTCAAAGTGAGGATGAACAATCGCAGTGTTTTGTTCCCCAAAAATCGTAAGTGAAAAACAGAAATCAACTAATAAAAGACCAAAACGAAAGTATGATGACAGTTATTTGAATTTCTGGTTTACATGTGTTGGAAATAAAGATGCTCCTGATGCACAGTGAGTCGTATGTAATAAAATATTAGCAAATAGTTCTTTGGCTCCTGCTAAACTTGTGTTTCGTAAGTGTTCCGTAAATATACAGGTGTTTCGTAAATATATTGTGAGATGAAAAGTGTTCTGTGGCTAAAAAAGTTTGGGAAAAGCTGTTTTATATATTGGCGATACATTGACATGTCTCCAATCCATAGTATTCTCCTCTGAGTTCAAAGATGCAGTCTTAATTAACTTCAGTGGTTCAATACACTCCCTCATGCTTTCCCAAAAAATACAGGATATATGCCATCAACTGTGGGAGGCATATTGCCTTTGTGCTCAAAAGTTTTTCTAATAAATATTCATGTGTAATTATGACATCACTAATTTCATATGGCTCAGCCTGACTTGCACAGACCCTTCTCAGCATGAAGGGTCTGTTGTCAGTACAGACCAATCAGCTGGGTTATCTAAGACTTCCCCACGTCTAGTGCACAAGGGTCCGATCTGATTAGTTTTCTCCTTTGTTTTTTCACATACATGAAAAATTCTTTGTACCCATTCTCTGCTCTCTTAGTCAATGCTCTCTCATATGTAGTCTTGGCCTCCCTGACCTTATTTGTGGTTCTATTACAGATCAGCTTGTAGCTGTTGTAGGTTTCAGTACTTTTCATTGCTCTGTAACTATCCCATGCTATCTTTTTATGCTTTATTAGATTTGCCAGGTCTGCATTCATCCATTTTGTCATCTTCCTCATGCTATATTTTCTTAATGGTATGTATGCATTCATGGCTTCTGTGTGGGGCCGAATTAAGCATGAAATTGGCCCCCGACCATATTTAAATTTGAGGCCCCTTTAATATATATATAGACAAATGTTTATTTTCAGTGTATTGGGTAGGGGTCAATTGTAATTACCATGGAAAAAATTGAGAATGCCGGCAAGGTAAAAGCAATAACCTGAAATTAAATTAGATTAACATAATAATAATGATGGTACCTAAAGTATTGGGTCCTAGGGCTTTAACTACTTCTTCATAGGGTTGGCAGCCAAAACCATAGGGGCCACCGCAATAAGTAGGGTCTCTTGTTTCTGTTATGATGTATACGCTTTGCATGTATACATCATAGCTGACCTGACAGAGACCAAAGGAAGGAATAAAATTCAAACATAAATAAAATTAAGTATATAAATATAAAATAGTTAAAAAGCTAAAATAATGTAAATTAAACCTTGTTAAAGGAAAAATGATTGAAAGTTTGAATTCAAAAAGACAAAATACAGTATAAAATTTAAACAGAGTAACTGTAGATTACGGAATAAAGTCAGGTTAAAACCAACTTACTGTGTGCTTGGACCAGAATCGGTGAAATTAGCTGTGTGGTGATTACAGAGCAACATCGGAGACCAAAAGATGAAAGCTGACAGTTCTACGTACACCATATTTATATCAGTTGAAGGAACCCCGAGCGAGGGGGTAGAAGGTGTGAAATCATGAAAGTGAAACCGTACCCATGTGACGGGGAAGAAAACAGTTAAACAGATGACGCCAAGTGCCAGCAAAGGGAGAATCAATGACTAACAAGGTAGTGTAGAAAAGAATTAGGACTTGTCTTTTCTGCAAATTGCAGCGCTTGGAGAGTAGGCATATGCGAGGTGACCTGATAGAGGTGTATAAGGCCTTGAATGGGTTGAGCAATCTGAATGCTGATGAGGTTCTTCTCTTGCTCAGAATAAGAACCTGAGGGGGCATAGATTCAAATTGAGTTAAGACAGTTGTAGAATAGATGTGTGGAAATTTTTAGCCAGTGGGTAGTTGATTGATGGAACTTCCATCTTTTGTTGTGGAAGTTGATAACCTAAATAAATTTAAAGCTTAGCTGGATAGGCATTTCGAACGAATTGGGGGATGTTTTTTTTTTTTTTTTTGGCTAATGCTACTTAAGCTTGCTTTTGCATCGTATGCCTCTACTAATGCTAATGAGGAATTCTTTAGGGGTTGGGATGCCAGAAGTTTATCAAACTTCAGTGAGCAACTAAATGATTTTGTTATAACTGAATGAAAAATGGAAGAGGAATTGGCAAAAGGAAGAGGAATTGGAAAGCTGAACATAAAAAAGGCACCTTTTTATGTTCAGAGGTGGATGTGATCTATTCAATCATACTAAGATGGGCAGCAAAGGAGACAAGCAACTTTCAGCTTTAATTTTCAGAGCATCCTTGGATTCAGGGGGGAGAGGGTTTCTATGAACTGCAGATTTGCAAATATATTTTCAATTAATAAAAGGGGATCAAAAGGTGGCATGAGTAATTTCAGACCTGTTAGCTTAACATTTGTTTCAGGGAAAATAATGGAGTCACTGGTTAAAGGAGTAATGCAGGGCTATGTGGCCTGGAATGCAGTTATACTGCAGTCACAGCATGGATTTGTTAAGGGTGGGGTCTTGCCTAACCAATGTGATAGGTTATATGATGCAGTGACCAAGGAACAGGATTTAAAAAAAATAATTTTGATATCATATATTTGGATTTCAGGAACGCTTTTGATACTTTCATACATAAAAGATTGCTGTACAAATTGGAGCAGTAAGGGCAAGTTGCTGCTATGGATAAAGCGATTGTTGAGTGTGAGAAGACAGAGAGTGGTAATCAGTGGACACTGCTCTTCGTGGACTAATGTTATTAGTGGAGCCCCCCCAGGGTTTGTCGTTGGACTTGGACATTAAGTCTGATAATAATAAAGATATATCAGGCTTAATGTCCAAGTTTGCAGATGTTACAAAGGTTGGCAGGGTTGTTAATGACAGTAATGATAGTAGGCTGGTGCAACCAGATCTAGGAAAATTGGGTCAGTGGGCTGAGAAATGGCAGTTGAAGTTTAACATTGACAAACGCAAGGTGCTGTCTATAGGTAGCCATAATCCCAAAGTAACTTATTAACTGTGTAGTACTACACTCAAAGTAGTGAAAAATGAAAATGACCCAGGGTAATTGTGCAATCAGATATGAAATTCTCTGGGCAGTGTAGACATGCTCCAGAACAGCCCATGGAATTTTGTCAATGATATACAGAAACTTTGCTAACAGGGATAAATTGATTATCTCTTTATACAAGGCCATTGTTAGGCCGCATCTTGAGTATTGTATACAGGTCTGGAGGTCTCACTTTAGGAAGGATGTATATCAGTTGTTTTGGGTGCAGAGAAGCGCAACCAGATTGATGAAGGGAACAAAATGGTGCTCTTTCCTAGAAAGGTTTTAATTCTGCAAATTGCAGCTTCTGTAGACTAGGCACCTGTGGTGTAATCATATTAAGATGTTTAAGGCCTCGAATGAATTGAGGAAGCTGAATGTGAATGGCATTCTTCCTTTTTTTAAGCCTACCCATGAGATGGCTTGACTTTGACGCATTATAGCCTTAGATGCTAATGCACCATAAAACAAACAAACAAACCCATGAGATGGCTTGACTTTGACGCATTATAGCCTTAGATGCTAATGCACCATAAAACAAACAAACAAACAAACCCATGAGATGGCATAAATTTAAGTCAAGGAATGATGGTTCCGGATATATGTGTGGAAGTTTGCCTTCAGCCAGTGGATGGTTGATTGTTGGAACAGGCTTTCGTATGTCATTGTGGAAGTGGATCGTTTGAATAAATTCAAGGAAGAAAACAGATTCTTGGAGGTATGGATAGGAGAAGTGTGTAGTGTTTTTTTTTTTTTTTTTTTTGCTGATCGCTTGTTTTTTTTTTTTGCAGATATGCTTGCTTTCTTGCAACATTTGCTACCACCATTACTACTATTGGTTTCTGTAATAATGCACATCACTTGATGACAAGGGATAGCCTGAGTGTTATTTAATATTAATGTTTCATTCATTTAAAATGAAAATAAATCTATTCAAGTGGATAGGCAGCTGACATGGAGGTTGCTCCAAGTGCCCATGTCCATCATCTCTTTAGGAATAGGCTCCCAGTGATTGTTATCCCTGATATAGTAATTTTGAAGAGAAAGAAAGCAATTGTTGAAACAACTTTTGTTACTTTTGTATCTACATTTCAATCATATTTAAGTATAGTATTAGGAATAGGCTCCCAGTGATTGTTATCCCCGATATAGTAATTTTGAAGAGAAAGAAAGCAATTGTTGAAACAACTTTTGTTCTACATTTCAATCATATTTAAGTACACTATATGGTTTTCTTGCCAGATAAGTAATTGTAAACTCCTCTGACCTGTGTTGTTTTGCCAGGTTATGAACAATTTTTTTTATTCTAAGATTTGTACATTATCTCATTACTTCATATGTTAGTGAGCTTTAATAACTTCTCAGATGGGAGAGTATTAAGTATCTTGTTTGTTTTTCACTGTATAGGTGGCTGAAAAGAAGAGTGTAGAAATTGAAAATGATACAGAATGGTTAAAATTATTAACTGACTTAGGCCTAAGTGTGGATACTTTTGGACTTCCTGATATCGGTAATCTTATGCTGGATGTAAAGGATGATGAAATTGCAAACTTTGATCTTGACTACTTAAAAGATTTGGATTTTGGAACCTTAGGGATGGTCCCATTAGATTTAGAGGAAAATCCAGTATTAAAGTTAGACGAAGAACTAGATATTATCAAAGAGATTACAGGTCAGTGTACAGCAGGTATGCTGACTTTATTTAATTTTGTGTGTTACAATGGTTTTAATTTTAATATTTCTTTCAGAAAATTGAAATTTGTTTAAGATTGGACATAGATTCCAGAATATATTTTTTAATCGAATTTTTATCAACAAATTAATTATACCTGTGATAAGCTTCTAGAATATGTTTTTACTTCTCTTGAAAAAGAAAAACCCTTAGTACGTAATTTTCAAATCCCATTTTAAGAACAATTTTTTCATTGTTGGGAATCCAAATAGTCAGAATAATTACAAAATTGTTCTTTCATGTTAACTGTATTATTGCTGATTGATTTAATGATCATATCAGAACTGCTTATTTAAGAACGATGAGAAATGCAGTAAACTTAGGAAGGTATTTTTTTACTGTTTTGGTTTGTTAAGATGAAATGGTTCTAAATGAGGAAAGTCTATCTTAGTCTATCTGTTTTCATTTGATGCCTTCACTAACATGAAATTTTCTAGATAAAATGAGGTAGTTCGAAGGTCCTCATTTTGCCATGATGGATATTTTATAACTCAGTTCCTGTATTCTCTTTAACTCATTAAGTTGCATAATTATTAATTTATGTATATTAACACATTGACTGCCAAGCTAGTTTAAGAAAAAATTCCTCTGGGGCCAAAAAATATTTAGTAAATAATTTGATTAGTAATTCTAAAATAAATATTGTAATGTCAGTGTATATAATTTTTTTGGTTGAAATATCAAAAAAGTGTTTTTTTTTTTTTTTTTTTGTGCCGCATATATGTGGCCGACGTGGCTCAGTAGGTTACTTTATTTCTTGAGAAGCCATGTCTGCCACATACATGTGACATTATTATGGAACATATATGAAGGTCGTTTGTGATTAGTTTATTGCATGTGTGCTGCGCTGCAGTAAATTAATTGCAATAAAATAAACTCACAAACGTCACAATAAGTTTGTTTTGTTAAGAGATTTTGTGAAAACAAGTTTATTACTGCACTGTTTTATTCCTTATATTGTGTTGTGTTTCTCCACAAGTTTGTACAAGTGTGTTGTAAAAGAAAAAAAAAAAAAAATCAAAAAGCAATGGCTAAAAGAAAATTACTAAAAGGAGAGGAACTGAGAGAAATTGCTGAAAATCTTAGTAGTAGTTCTGAAGATGAAAAAGAAGATTTTGACTATGATTCGGTAAAAGATCCTGACTGGGATATTTCTTCAAATGAAGGAGGAAATATTGAAATACTGGAAAATATTGAAGAAGTGCTTCAAGACTGGATGGTAGAAGAAAACACTGATGGGCAATTTGAAACGACCAAAGAACCTGAGATTGAAGTGACTGAAACAAATGAAGCTATGAATGGACTGAATATGAAGGATGCCAAAAAAAAAAAGATTTGATTTTACAAGCAAATCGGGACTGCAAATAGACATATCAAGAAATATCACTCATCTTGAGGTGTTTTCATTATTTTTTGACGAAGTCGTAAATCTTATTGTAACAGAAACAAATAGATATGCCAAACAGAAAATTCAGAGTAACTGAGCTGTGTGGCAGAGTTGTCTAAAAAGGTGTGTTCCAACAACTGCTGATGAGATAAGAAAGTTTTTTGGGCTTTTTATGTGGATGGGACCAGTAAGATTGATCAGTATTGCATTTTACTGGTCAACCAAACCTATCTATAAAAATAACTTAGTAACAAAAATTCACTTTTCAGACAATGAAACTGCCGTTTCAGGGACAGACTCAGTAAGATACACTTGATAGATGTTTTGCAGCTCAAATATCAAAATATTTTCCCCCAGCCAAGATTATGTTATTGATGAAACTTATTGCTTGGAGAGGCAGACTGATATTCTGACAATACATACCAAATAAAGCTCACAGATATGAAATCAAGCTGTTAAAGTTATGTTCCACTGAAGGATATACCTGGTCAAGTAAGATTTATTCAGGTAAATCTGAAAATTATATAAAATCTGTTGGTTTAGCTGCAGAAGTCTGTGAAGAATTATTGCAAGGACTTCTAACTGAAGGTTCCCCCTTGTATTTGTATGTAGATAATTTTTATACGAGCTACCATCTGGCATTATTGTTTCTTCATCAAAAAACTCATGCTGTTGGTATGTTACAAGCCAGTAAAAAATTTATGCCTAAAGATGTCATGCATTCAAAGCTAAATAAAGGGGAGATGATTGCCAAGGAAGGAAAAAAAATGGAATTATTGTTCTAAAGTGGAGAGATGCTCGAGATGTGAGACTACTAACAACAAAACATGCTCCAGAAATGTTTGATGGACCCTCTGCCAGTAAAGGAAATGAAAAGAAGCCGAACAAAAACCACTTCCTATTCTAGCATGCAATAAGGGGAAAAGGAGGCCTTGATCTGTCGGACCAAATGGGTTCATATGCCACAATGCTAAGGAAGGAGATAAACTGGTTCCAAAAATTAGCAATAAAGTCTTGCCTGACCAATTTGATTGGATACTATGATGCAGTCACAAAGGAACTGGATGCAGGAAATAACTTTGATATTATATACTTGGATCTTAGAAAGGCTTTTGATACTGTTGCACATGGAAGACTGCTGCACAAATTGGAGCAGTGTGACATTGAAAGCAAATTGCTGCTGTGGATAAAGGGGTGGCTGAGGGGGAGAAGACAAAGAGTGGTAATCAATGGACACTGCTCGTCGTGGACTAATGTTATTAGTGGAGTCCCTCAGGGCTCAGTGTTGGGTCCATTATTGTTTTCTGTATTTATAAATGATATTGATGATGGTATATCAAGCTTAATGTTGAAGTTTGCAGACGATACAAAGGTAGGCAGGGTTGTCAAGGACACTACTGACACTATGCTGTTGCAACAGGATCTGGAAAGGTTGAGCAGATGGGCTGAGAGGTGGCAAATGAAGTTTAACATTACATTTGTCAAAGTACTACACATGGGAAACAGCAACCCCAGAGCAACGTATCAACTCTGTGGTACTACACTGACAGTGGTAGAGAATGAAAGGGACCTGGGGGTGGTTGTGCAGGCAGATATGAAGTTCTCTGAGCAGTGCAGACGGGCTGCAAGAGTAGCTCATGGAGTATTGTCAATGATATACAGGAATTTTTCCAGCAGGGATAAGGAGGTGATTATTCCATTGTATAAGGCGATGGTCAGGCCACACCTAGAGTACTGTATACAGGTCTGGAGGCCTCATTTCAAGAAGGATGTAGAGCTGCTGGAACGAGTACAGAGAAGGGCAACAAGATTAGTGAATGGAACAAAGGGGTGCTCTTATGAAGAAAGGCTTAAGTTTTGCAAATTACAGTGTCTGGAGACTAGGCACCAGCGAGGTGATCTGATAGAGGTGTATAAAGCCTTGAATGGTTTGAGCATGCTCAATGCTGATGGGATTCTTCCTCTCGCTCAGAATAATCACCTGAGAGGGCCTAAATTCAAATTGAGGAAAGACAGATGTAGGATAGACGTGCGGAAATTTGCCTTTAGCCAGCGGGTGGTTGGTTGGTGGAACAGACTTCCATCCCTTGTCGTGGAAGTTGATAGCCTAAATAAGTTTAAGGCTCAGCTGGACAGGTATTTCGAACGAACAGAGGGGTGAAGTGGAAGTGGTTTTTTTTTTTTTTTTTTGGCTGATGCTGCATAAGCTTGCTTTCTTGCATCAAATGCCTCTACTAATGCTAATGCTAATCTGTGGTTTATGTTGGAACAGCACCATCTGTGGCGTCTCAACCATGGACCTTACAGGAGTTAAGGATCTGCTGGTTACGTGTTAGTACCAGATACCACAAGACACATTTAGAAATCTTGTAGTGTCCATGCCTTGCCGGGTACACGCTGTTTTTGCTGCACATGGAGGACCAACTTCATATTAGTTAGGTGCTCATAATGTTTTGGCTCATCGGTGTATGTCCAACGCAGCAGTCACCATGTTAAATACGTACTTGAACAAGGACCCAACCAAAAGAAGCATTTCATTTTAGCTGTTGTGCGTGCGTTTATATAACACTAATGTATCTTATGTAGGGTAATTCCTGAATGTTAGTCCAGTTGCTCCATATACAAAGTGTGGTAATAAACTTCCTGGATTGGTGCTGTTGCCAGTTTCCATCAGAAGTGATGAGTTTGGAAATAAATGGAAGTTTTATGTTGTAATTCAGGCATCCTCCAACATATGTTAGTTAAGGGATTGTCCAGTATGCTGACAGGTTGCAAGTAACAACCAGTTCCATTAGTAGCAATAATGTTCTATGTCATGATTTTTGCACTTTAGCAACGAACAAATATCAAATTTTCTTTAACTGGGAAAATCTGCAGCAGAAATGTATGAAATGTTTAAATCTGTTTTTGGTGATGAAACATTAAGTCATACCAGTGTGTCTGAATGGTATAAGCGGTTCACAGACTGACATAAGGATGTTTGATGACCAAAGAGGTGGGCACCCATCAGATGATGGGTGCCCACCTTTTTGGTCATCTCGAAATGAGGAGAGAGTTTAAAAGTTCGGGAACTTGTGGCAAGAGATTGTTGTTTGACACTCAGAATGATGGATATGAATAAGGAGGTAATTTATCAAATTCTTGGAAGATTTAAGGAAAGGGAAGGTTTGTGCAAAATTTGTGCTTCACAGCTTACAGATGAGCAGTAGCATGAACAGTACCATCAAGCAAAGATTTCATCTAGGCTTGTCAAGACAATCCTGGAGATGAGCATTGGGAGTTTTAGTATGACCCAGAGACAAAGCAGCTGAAGTGGCAGTGGACTTCAAAATCATCACAGAGGCCTAAAAAGTTTCCTTTGCAGAAGTTCAAGATCAAGAATGCTGATCATGTTTTTTGACAACAGGGTGTGATTCGGGGAAGAGAGTAATTTTGGGAGAAAGGCAGGTGGTTCTTATAGCATGACAATGCCCCTGCTCATTCTGCACTTGTTGCAAAAACACTTCTGATGACACATGGCATTGTACAGATCAACTATCCACCCTTCTGTTCTGATCTAGTACCAGTGGACTTCTTCCTCTTTCCTAAGTTGAAAACTGCCCTTAAAGGAAAGAGATTTCGGAATATTGAGGACATTAAGAAAAACATAACCCTGAACTGAATATCACCTTTTTGGAAGCCTTTGCTGACTTTTTTCAGAAACTTTTAGAATGTGTAATTAGGGCTTTTAGTAAGGTGGTAATTACTTTGAACAAAAATAAACCATTTTTGAGGTCCTTCACTTTTTATTGTGCTAGTCCTGTTCCAGGACTATTGCAATAAACTATATTTCCACACCTCGTATGACAAGTAGACACACCCACACATGCTAGAATTAAAGTTCTCAGACTTTTGTATTAAAAATAACTGAATCTAGACACAGCCCCTCTCCAAGTATTTTCCTCATTTTCACTTCCTAAAAACTGGATTCTTTTGCCAAACTTTTCTTTTATGGCTGGTACAATTCACGTGACTTTCTTTGCTTTCAGTGGTACCTTGATAATTGACTTTCCACTTTGACTTGTTTTGCAGAAATTTTTTTTCAATTGCAAATGAGACAATTTCCAAGTCTGATTCAGACTTTTGTGAGTAATAGAAAAAAAACATCATTCTTAGTGATAATGGACTAGGAATAATGAATCATTATTGTTATGAGATTATGATGAATTTTCATCTGCTCATTGCATTGCTTATTGGCAATGCTGTTGTGGTATGGTAGGCATCCAGGCAATCCAGGTCGAGGGTGCCATTTGGGTAGGGGCACTCACCATCATGCGGATTATTTAATTTTATGGGTAATCCATATGCCCCAGGCAAATGCTTGATTTGCCTAGGGGCACAAAAATATCTCTTGAGGGTACTGCTTGTCAGTATCCATCCGCAGAACTATGCGAGTACCCGAGTAACCTTACTTGTGTTCAGATTATCGCTTAAAATTCCATGGTGTAATTTGGCCATTCTAATACTAAACATATTGTGACATGTTTTTTGGAGGTGGGTAGGTGGGCTGAATTGAATCTGTGAGAAAATAGTTTTTAGGCATGGATTAGGAGATGCTTACTTTGGATGTCGCTGTATATACATATATACATACATATACATATATACATACATATATATACACACACACACACACACACACACACACACACACACACACACACACACACACACACACACACACACACACACACACACACACACACTATACTACCAAAAGTTATAACTGTTGGTTATGAACAGAACATAGGAATAAATAAATTTCTTTGAATAAATATATGAACATGTATTTATTCAAAGAAATTAATAGAGGTGTGGTGTTTGCCTCTGACCATGATGACTGCTTCGTTGTATCGCAAGAATTTCTACTAATTTATGATAGAAAGCTTGGTGGTATCGTGTTCCTCCTTTAAAGCATTTGTAAGCTCCACTACATGACACGGGCCATATTGTACCTTTGCCAATCCTGGACCATAATTCATGTTTTTGCAGAAATTTTCATGTTTCTTGGGCTCACAGGAATTCCTCAAAGTAGAAGCACCTAACATTCATTCCAGGGCTGATGCCTCTTGAAAAATGCGGTCAATGTTTTTCTTCTCTATTGGGCGTACATTCATCTGTGGATCAGGCAGAGGGGCCGGGGCTTGTTTCTGGTAGCTTTGCATCTACGTTAAGCAGGAAACCTTGCCACTTTGTTTCCTCGGGTGAGTTTAGGCTTCTAATTGTTTTTTTTTTTTTATTTATTCATCTATTTCTGAAATTTTTTCTAATTCTTATTTAATTTTAATTTTCAGTTCTGTGCAAGTAACAGTTGGTATCTCGTATTCATTACGTGCAGTTGCAATCATTTCAACATGGTATAATAATGTTTTAATTTCATAAAACTCATATACTGTATATGGTAGCAGAAGCACTGGAATGTTATTTTTGTTGCCATGTGCTAATTGTGAGAATGAATGGGAAATAATAGCAGTTGTTCTGATTTGCATGTAAAAATCGTTACTTTTGCATGTTTTTTGTTATGAGTTTACTAAACACATAAGAATTTTTACTATTTGCTTATTATATTAATTGCAACATAAAATGTTAAATATATCTGAATTGTTATTAAAATCTGGGTGCAAAAGTGTTGACAGTTTACTATAATTTTGATTTAATTTATTAAATCACAGAATACATGTTGATTACAAAGTATTGCAAAATGTGGATTGAATATTACTTTGGGAGGCATGTGAAGTGAAAAAATGTATATACAGTCGAACTTCCCTATAACGAATTTGATAAATCCAGCGAAAAAATTCGTTATAGAGAAATTTTGTTATACAGAGAATATCTGTTTTATTAGAAATTGTTATCTAATTAGAAAATGAAAACGAATCTACATTTATTTTTAATGTATTTTATTTCAAAAACATACTTATTAAAATTACGTTTACACAATTTTTGCCGGTAAGTATCACAAATTAAAAAAAATCTGTAATTTTCGTTTCACAGTACAATTAAAAATGTCTGATTCCCAAAGAAAATCTCACATTTGTTCAGAACATTAAAAACATTATCAGGAACATTTTCACAAAACTGTAGATTCATATGAACTGTAGAACCATTTTAAAAGCATTAATCATTTCTTCACGAGTTGGCTTTTCTGTGGTTTGTTCTGATGCGTCTTCAGCATCATCGTTAACTTCTTCGTGATCATGGTCGCATCTAACACTGTTCAGTAGCATTTCATCTTCATTTGGATGTTCTGCTGTAGTCTGATCTTGATCTACATAAACATAACTATTCAGTGTTATTTCATTTTCGATGTTTCCTGACGATTCTAATAATGTCCAAAAGTTTTTCAGTTGTGAAAGGGGCAGTTCATCTAGTTCATCCAGTCGTTGTTCGACTTCTGTATTCAATGCAAATCCCTCTTTCGAAAAACAATTTTGAATAGTGTATTTAGTGACATCGTTTGTCCAAACTTTTGCCAGTTCAGAGATGCAATCTCTAAGGTTAATTGTAACCTCCAAGTTTCTATTTTCTGATAACGCATTGACAGTCTTCATTATTATTCTCTTTCGATAATGAAATTAAAAATTTTTAATAATGCCATGGTCCATTGGTTGCAGTTTTGACGTTACGTTTGGTGGTAAAAACAACCACTTAGCACTTTTAAGTTTGGCAGAAATACTGGCAGGATGTGCCGGACAGTTGTCACTTACTAACACAATTTTACTTTTTTCTTTTGTTATACGCTTGTGTAGTTTTAATATCCATTCTTCAAAAATATACACTTGTCATCCATGCATTTTTATTAAAGGTGTAGTCAACTTCCAAAGATTTTGTGCCTCTAAAACATCTTGGGTTTTTTGATATTCCAATGACTAAAAGTCTTAATTTGTCACTTCCTGTCATATTTGCTCCAACTAGCACAGTGATTCTTTCTTTGCTTTGTTTTCCGCCAAAACATTTATCATCCTTAAAAGCAAGTGTTCTATTCGGTAAACATTTAAAGAATAAACCCATTTCGTCAGCATTAAAAACATCCTTACGCTCATATTCTTCTAAAATCTTCTTTAAGGTATTGTTCCTCCAACTGTTGCAGTCTTCTTCGCTTACATTAACACTTTCTCCACAAATAACCTTTTCTGCAATTCTGTGGCGCTTCTTAAATTTATCTAGCCGCCCAGTGCTCACATTAAATTCTGTATGTCCAAGGGCTGTGCAAATTTCAGAGCTTGTTGCTTAATTATTAGGCCTGATATTGGTATATTCTTTTCACGTATAATTTGCACCCATTTTAGAACAGCTTTATCAACATCTTTGTATATACACAACTTAATTCGCTTTTTGTCTGCTCCTCCTTCAATTGCATTTAAAATTGATTCTTGATTTTTTAAAATCATAGATAAACTGCTTACAGGTATGCCATATTTCTCCACAACATCTTTTTTCTTAAAACCCTGGTCAATATCATGAAGAATCTTTACTTTATCATTAATACTTAAACACTTTCTCTTCGACATTGTTTCCGCAACTAGTAAAAATTACTGGACTGCAGCTCTTGCTGATACACACACCGCAAACTTCACTGCGCTGGCCATATGGTGAATTGTTAGTACCACCTACTCAGTCATGTTCGCTTGCCAATTTAACAGTATCACGTGACCTTTCCTATCAATCACTTTGAAGAAATATACGACTTTGTGAATTTCTTTTATTCTGCTTTCATTCATATATACACGAAAGAAAATTTATGATTAATGTATGTTGTATGTTACTTTTCAGAAAAAAAAATAAAAATAAAAAAATACAAGAGCATATAGCCTATGTGATTGATGGCAAACGAAATAAAAATCATGAAAACCATCTACTGGGGGTCCAGTTAGATGAGAATGGACATATCATATAATGATTGACAGGAAGGTCACGTGGTACAGTTGAGGTGAGAAGCGAATGTTACTCAGTGAGCGTTACTAAAAACTGACTATGGTTGCATTCTATACATTGCCGCCGCAGCATGCTAAAGGTTTACCGCAGCGAATTTCGTTTTCCCCTGAGTCAACATCAATTTTACAAATCTACCCTATTTATTGTAAAGTTTACGACCACTTTTAAGAAAACCCATTTGGTTTAATAACTGTAACAAAAATGAAACAAAGACCCTCCTATGGGCATCAATGGCCACAAGTGTTCACTAAAAAGATGATTATTTAATTCCAGATGCTAATGTGCAATTTTGAAAGGAAGGAGACAGTATATTTGAGCGGCTGTTTAGCAGTAAATGCTTGAAAATCTTCAAAAATGCTTTTACTAATTTTTTTAAAAAATTTGTTATAGAGAGACTAACACTTCGCTGTATGGGGTTAATTTTATGTATAATTTCGTTTCAAGGTGCAAAGTTTTGCAAAAAAATTCATAATATAGAGAAATTCGTTAAATAGAGAAGTTCCACTGTATATATTATTATTATTATTATTTTATTTTAATGAAAATCACAAACATGAGAGGTATTAGAACCTATAGTACTTAGCACTGTGCAGGGGCTGGAGGTTGAGAAATGAAAGAAGATATTTGTTGACATTAGATTTGAACTTCTGTAGATTGTAATTTTCAGGATATACTTATGAAGGAAGATTGTTCCAGAAAATGGAAGTTGAATGAATAAATGAGGAAGAAGAAAAGTTGGTTCTGTGAGTTTGAAGTTGGGCAGTAAAAGGATGTTGACTGTTGCAGCACGTGTTCGAACTTCTTTGAAAGAGAGAGAGAGAGTGTGAGAATTATAGAGGCCAATCAGGATGAACAGTGCCTATGGATGTATTTATAGAAAAGGCATGCAGCAAAAACAGAACATCTGTTATTAGAGATCAGTCATTAATTAACCTAACTGCTCTGTTTTGAATGGAATTTTGCAGCCTGAGAGAGGTTTTGGGGTTGCTGCCCCAGATGTGGGATCAATATTATGAATGGTAGGATGGATTTGTGATTTGTACAGAGTGAACAGCTATTTTAGATGCAGAGAAAGCATCTAGAACATAGTTCCACGAGGCACAAAATGTGTAACAAGAATGCCTTTTATGTCAAAAAACAAGAACCATTTGTTTGTCAGCCGAATGAGAAGCTTGAAATTTCTTAGGTCTTGGTGAATCAGAATGCTTCCACTCACTCGACTGTTGTTTTATCTCTGGATCATAGTGAAAAATCCAAGTTTCATCACGTCATTATTCAATTTAAGAAGTTTTGGCCTTGTGTTTCAAAACTATCGATTATGTCTTTCTGAAGTCCAATCTTTGCTGTTTTTCTTCTGGAGTCAATTGTGGAATCCAGCAGGCACAGAGAGGTTTTGGGGTTGCTGCCCCAGATGTGGGATCAATTTTATGAATGGTAGGATGTATTTGAGATTTGTACAGAGTGAACAGCTATTTTAGATGCAGAGAAAGCATCTAAAACATCGTTCCACGAGGTACAAAATGTGTAACAAGAATGCCTTTTATGTCAAAAAACAAGAACCATTTGTTTGTCATCAGAATGCTTCCACTCACGCAATTGCTGTTTTGTCTCTGGATCATAGTGAAAAATCCAAGTTTCATCACTTCACGAATAGAATATTTGATTTAAGAAGTTTTGGCCCTGTGTTTCAAAACTATCGATTGTGTCTTTCTGAAGTCCAATCTTTGCTGTTTTTCTTCTGGAGTCAAATTGTGGAATCCAACAGGCACAAATTTGTGACATTTTTAGGTGATATTGTGAGCACTACCATAATTTGGACATTCTAATAGCTAACTTGCGAAGTGTAATTCGTTTGTCTTCATCCAAGATTTTCTCGGCTTTTGTAATTTGCTCAGGAGTTGAGGAGAAATGCTGACTTGGTCTTGGGTCATCTGCAATAGACTCAGCCTTCACTGAATTGCTTGTGCCATTTAAATGTGGCCATCTTACCAAGACACTCATTACCATATTTCATACTTCATTCCATACTTCATGCTTCATTACCATACTTTCATACTTCATTACCATACTTCATTCATCTCTTTAACTGTTTCCGATGAATTTAAGCCCAGTCTGACACAATAACGGATCACATAATCACTGTTCAATCAATGTCTGACCTGATACTTGCTTCAAAATGATCATCAGTGACACATGGTTAAAAACTCTTCTCACACAACACTAGCTTGAAAAGTATTGGCATGTGCACACAGTCTATTCAGTAGCGATCAGGGAGAGTGTCCCAATTGGCAGTTATGGAAAGTTCGCGGGGTAAACGTAAAATCTTGCACCAGTTTGTGAATTAAATGATCACCCCTCATATAAATCATTATAGAAAAGTTCATTGTGCTCCTCTAAAAAATAGTGGTATATTCTTTATTATTCTTAGATATCATGTTTGTAATTAAGAGTGAATCAAAGTTGCACAGAATTAGTAGCCTTGTACCATAGTTATTAGGTGTGCATTTATCTCCAGATTTTCCCTAAACTGTCTTAAATGACTTGTCTGAAATGACAAGTACATGTGTATGTACTTGTCATTTACAATCTGCTATTTAAAATCTCCAGTATCATTCTTTATCTGTCATTAGTTTCATAGACAAATTTCATCACCTAACTTTCCATGTTAAATTTTGCCCACAAAGCTCTACTGAATTGGCTAGTCAGTTAAACTTTTCTCTAAATAAAAAAAAAAAAAATTTGAAAGTTTTGAAAACTGTTGTTATACCTGTCTTGCCCTTTATTTTACTTTTCAAATGAATTGATATATAATTATTGTTTAGCTGCAGCTTGCCTGTTTTCATATTCTGTGGTATCTACTTCTGATAACACATTCACCTAGTTCTGCTAATTTCTGTATCTTGATTCTTTCCTATTTAAGCTTCTAACCTTGACCTAATGATGATTTCCTAGCAGCATCATTATCAGTGTTCATCCACAACAAGTGAGGTGATCTGCCAGCTGGTATGATTTTTCGGTTGCTTTGTTCTACCATGGTGATAAGATTTTAGCTTATAATTCAGTGGTAGCCAAAGTTTTTCTCAATGTGCCAATATGTTATATTGGAAATGTTTTGTGTGCCACCTAAGGGTTGATCCAGAAGCTGCCGAAGACCTGCTGGTTATGGGAGATGCTGTAGACTTTTATGTATTTAGTTACCTCTTTCAACAAAAAAGCTAAAAAATCCCATACAAAAACTTTTGAGGTTGGGCTCTTAAAGGGAATCAATAATTCCCCATCCAAGTGATCTGTGCTTATGTAACTTTATATATTTGCTGTATAAAGGAACTTTATACAAAGTACTAGAAACAATAAAAAAATAAATTTTTCCTTCACTTTGCACCTAGTTACCTGCACCAAAGTTGGTAAATTTGAGTCATAATTTCTGACAATAAAAATGTAATATAAACTCTTTCATTTGTTACTTTTCAAATCAGTTGTATTTTATTTCTGTATATGTTATTTTTTCTAAATCAAAAAGTTCCATTGACAACAGCTGTGGGTGTCACACAGTATGCATTGTCCCTACCCCTGTTATAATTTATGCAGTTTTGGTGGCATAGTTCCACATTGGTGGCCCATTATCATTTGTTTAATAGCCAATATCTGGATCCCTGCCAACATGTTACACAATGAGCAGGTGAGATGTGGACAGTCAAATAGATATTTGCCAAAATGAGGATGCAAGCACATACTGAGGATGTAATTTATGCTTTACATCGACCCGTGGAACAGCGGAATGATGACAGTTAATGATGAATGCATGGTGACAAAAAAAAAAAAAGAAGCTAGGTTTCAAAATAGAGAAGATTGGTCCCTTGCTATGAACATCTTTTAATGCAGGTTCCTTTTAGGGAGTGAAGAGGGTTACTGCTGCTTCTGTAAAGTGTTGCTCATTATGACAATAAATAAAGAAAACCATCTTATACATATTGGTTCCTAAGGCTTATCACAGACATTCTTCTTATTTATTCATTCTTTCATTTATTGGAAAAATATGATTCAAATGTTAATTTAAAAGAGGGCAGTTAGGTTAATAAATGACCCATCTCTTACAAATTCTCTCCACCCCTGTCTCATAAACTCTCGGTTTCTGTTGCATGCCTTTTCTGTGCGTACTTCCATGGACATTCTTCTGAATTGGCATGTGTAATTCCATCACTCACTTCCAAGCCAGTCTGAACGTGTGTTGCAACTAGTCAACATCCATTCACTGTCCATCTCTCCAAACTCACAGAACCAACCTTTCCTCTTTCTCAATTATCCCTTCTGCTTCTGTTTTCTAGAACAATCTTCCTTCACATTTCTAGAAAATATAATTATGGAAATTCAAGTGTAATGTTAGAACGTATTTTATTTTTTCTCAACCATACATGGTACTAAGTATTGTAGGTTCTAATTAGTGATGAGTATAATTGAATGATTAATAATTTCATTATGAAATCTATCCCAACAATTTGCAATAATTGATTATGGCATTTTCATAATCAATCGTATGTAAATTTGTTGATTATGAAATCAACAACAGTAGTCACTTAATGGAACTATAATGTAGTGACTGAATGAAACTATCTGAGTGCTAACAATGCTACTTTAGTTTTGATAACGTCAGATTGAATTTGTGCCTATTGTTATTTATTGTTCTATTTTTGTTTCTGCAGTTTTCTTCTTGTTAATTTTATTTTGTAATCACTAATTATCATATAATCAATTATTTAAATTATTGGCTATAATTGGTTATTTGAATCATGACTCTTAATTATGCCAGTCACGTTCTTATACCTTTTGTGATTTGGGGGTTCACAAAAACAAAACGTTTTTACAGGTATATTATGCATTTATGATTGCTTCTAATAAAGATTTATATTTTAATCTCTTAAGTAACATTAATTATCTTTATCATTTTTATATGCTGGCTCTAACCTTGGAGGTGATTACTAATATGCATATTATGAGATCAAAACGTATATATTGTCATTAAAGTGCACAGCCCATTGTTATCTCTGGTGCAGTACATCAGTTATCATTAACATAAGAAAACAACTGTGGTTATTCTCCATGGACTGTGTGGGGAAATAGCTGTACATGTATATGTGATGCAAGGAAGGTGAATGAATGAATGAACTGGACCATTAACGTGAAAACATGTGGGGGTGAATTCTCATTTGTATTACTTTGAAAATCTTCATTTGTTTCATCTTGCCCCTCCATGATTCGTCATCTATGTATTTCTTTATTTATATGATCATCACCACTATGTAATTTATATTTCTCCTTGTTGTACCAGAAGAGAGGTTGGTGAGTCTGGTAATTTCCTTCATGGAACTTTAATTGGAGAGTTTTGGCAATTGGTTACAGCTGAAAAGTCCACATCAATGCCAAGCCCATATCTTAATTATGTTACTTGAAGAGCTATTGATAACACTACAGAAAACTTCCAGTACTGTAGGTTCTAATATGGTCCCTGGCCATTTAATATTTTCCAAATATTAAATATCCAGGGACCATGTTAGCTTGGCTATTTAATATTTTCCAAATTTAACATTTGGAAAATATTAAATAGCCAAATTTATGATATTTCAAAATGAGAAAAGAATTAAATCTTTTTTAATCATTATCCATCACATTCAAACATTATGCACCAGTTATCATTGGTTTGGTCGTCATTTGGATGCCATGGTTAATTATGGATGTGTTCAAACTTGTTAATGATTGCTTTAACATTTCAGAAAACATTTGCAGAGTTTCTAACTGAAAAGTTTAAAACTAATTTTAAAAAGTAAACTTGTTAATTGAAAGTGTGTTCTGGTCCACTTAAAGCACTAGGCAGACACAATATGTACAAAGTACATCTCTAATTGGTTATAATTCATATTGGGTGTTATAAATAATCTGATAAATATTTTTTTTGATAAATGCCCAATAAACTGGAATTACTGATAATCTGGTATTGCAAATGCTTCATCCATTATCTGTGGATGCAACATTATTGGATTTCTACTGTATTTGTATAATTTAGTATAGGAGGGTGTTACAGTTTTAGCGCTGATAAAGTATCAGAGCATCCATGTATTTTAATCTTGATGACATATAATCTCAATTATATTTCATGGTTATACAGAGAATGTAAAAAAGTTTTTAGTACCACTTGGAAGTACCCTTTATATTCTTTATGATTTCTTTCATGTTGGTTGTAGTAGTAGTAGTAATGGAGACATGTGATGCAACAAAGAAAGCGTATGAGCGTATGTAGCATCAGCCAAAAAAAAAAATCACATTCATTCCCTCTAAAAGTTTGTCCAGTTCCTCCTTGAATTTATTTAAGCTATCAACTTCCACAATGGCTGTGTTTGTTCCAGTAATTAACCACGTTCTGACTAAAGGCAAATTTCCGCTTATCTATTCTACACTGTCTTTCCTCAATTTGAATTTGTCCCCTCAGGTTCATAATCTGAGCAAGCGGAAGAATCCCATCAGAATTCAGCATGCTCAACACATTCAAGACCTTATATGCCTCAGTCAGATCACCTTGCAAGTGCTTGTCTCCAGCCCCTGCCATTTTGCAGAACTTAAGCATTTCTTGTTAAGAATACCCCATCGTTCCCCTCACCAATTTTGTTGCCATTCTCTGTACACGCTCAAGCAACTCAACATCCTTCCTAATATGAAGCCTCCAGACCTGTATGCAGTACTCAAGGCGTGGCCTGACTATTGCCTTGATACAAATGGATAATAACCTCCTTTTCTCTGCTAGCAAAATTCCTGTATATCATTTGACAATACCCTATGACCTGCTCTGGCAGCTTGTCTGCATTACTCAGAAAACTTCATATCTGACTGCACAATTACCCTCAGATCCTTTTCATTTTCTACCATCCTAAGTGTACTACCACACAGTTGGTACGTTCCTTCGACCCATATGCACTTCAGTTGCCACTTTTCAGCCCATCTGCCCAAATTTTCTAGATACTGTTGCAGTAGCACACTGCCATTACTGCCATTAACAACCCTGCCAACCTTTGTATCATTTGCAAACTTTGGTACTAAGACTGATATACCTTCATCAATATCATTGATAAATACACAAAATAACAGTGGGCCAACACGAACTAATATCATTAGTCCACAAAGAGCAGCATCCATTGATTACCACTCTCTGTCTTCTCCCACTCAACCACCCTTTTATCCATTGTAGCAACTTACCCTTAATATCATACTGCTCCAATTCGTACAGTAGTCTTCCATGTGCAACAGTGTCAAAAGCTTTCCAGAAATACAAGTATATGAAATCAAAATAATTTTTTGCCTCCAGTTCCTTTGTAACCACATCATAGTATTCAATCAGATTTGTCAGACAAGAAAAGTCTTTCCCTTAACAAACTCATGCTGTGTCTGAATTATTACTGCAATGATTCTGTAATGCATCTTTAACCAGTGACTCCATTATTTTCCCGGGAACAGAAGTTAAACTAATTGGTCTAATGACTGTAATTAAAAATAGCAAGAGCTTAAAATGCCGAAAGTTAAGACGGAAAAATATGTACTTTAGTCAAAGCTTAAATAAAACCGGCACTCACCTCATGATCTGTTTTGTTGCATGAATTATATAAAAAAGAGGGGCATTAGAAGGATTAAAAATTAAAAGATTTAATTTTTAATCTCAGATTAAAAATTAAAAACTAAAATCTTGGGTTAAAAATCTTGGGTTAAAAATTAAAATTAAGCTCAACTAACTGGTCTATAATTACTTGTGTTACACTTAGATCCCCATTTGTGAATTGGGGATACATTTGCTCATCTCCAGTTCATGGGGACTTCCCCTGAGTGCAAGGATGCTCTCATAATTATGGCTAAGGGTTTGCTTACTTCCTTTGCCACCTCCTTTAATACAACTGGATAGATCCCATCTGTCCCAGCTGCCTTTCTTATGTTTACTTCAGTTCCTCCTCCACTTTGATATCAGTTATTACAAGATCATTAAGCGCCCTGTTACCATTTGATAAACTTCTTGCCTTTTCCACTTTTAATAACTTCTCATGTGTGAATGTAGATGCAAAAATACTCATTCAGATTATCCAGCTATCTGAGCAGGATCATCAACGCTTGAACCACTAATATCAAGTGGACCAATCTGATTCAAACCCCTTCCTTCTAGAGTTTATATAAGTAAAGAAGTATAAGTCCTTGCTGTTTTTCTTAGCATCCTTTGCCAAAGATTTCTCGTAATCTGCCTTCGTTTGCCTAACCTCTTTTATGATTGGATTACAGACTAGCTTTATATCTGCCCTAGGCTTCTGAGTCACCTGATATTATATATACATCCCATGCATTCATCTGACATCCATTCAGGCCTAAACTTTGAACAATATTTCTTAATCGGTATGAAAAGCCCAGTAGCTTCCATGATTAGTTCCTTGAATGCTTCCCACTTAGAATTTTGCTGTTGGTAACATCATCAGTTTTTCCCACTGTATAGAATTTAAAAACTGTCTGAGACCACTGTAGTCACATTCATGGAAGTTGACTACAGTGATTATTTTCCCTTTATCCCTGATGGTAATTAAATCTTTAAGTAAATCCCATTTCAGTACACTGTAATCACTGCCACCCAGTGGTTCCTTTATCTGTAAATTCTTTATACATGAATAATTACTGATAACCAGATCAAGAGTATTACCCTCTCTGGTTGCCTCTCAAACATGCTGCTGCAGAAAACAATCATCCAATAAATTCACAAAAGTCTTGCTACTGTGTGTGACCAAACCACAAGTTCCAGTCACTATCTGGGAAGTTAAAATCCCCCATTATAACACAATATGATGTATTCGCCCATTCTATTTCTCTGTACAGTTGTTTGTTGTTCTCATTAGAGTCATTAGGCCTATAACACACTCCTACTCTCATTTTTGTTTTCCCAGTGCTTAGTCGCACCAAACTGACTCAACGTTGTACTGTCCGTCAACTGGATGCACTTCATTAGATTTTGTTTTTCTTAATTAACCTCGTAACCCCTCCTCCTTTCCTATCTTGTCTATCCTTTCTGTACACATTATATTCCCCAAATTCCAATTCTGCATTCCTTTTATCTGTGTGACACCATGTCTCTGATATCCCCAACAATATCTGCCTTTGTTGTCTTGACCAGCACTTCAAATTCATTTACTATACTTCTAGCATCAGTGTAAATGCAAGTATAGGTACCTCCGTAGCCAGGTGGGGCAGGAGCAGCAGTGTGTAGCACATGCTTTTTGATTAGACCGGGGTTCGAGCCCGTGACCACCAAATACAGAGGATGCGGAAAGGTCAGGAAATGACCACCGCATATCCCGGAGCAATATGGGTTTAGTTGCTAATGCTCCTAAAAACCAAACAACAACAATAACATGCATATACACCAATTGTTATTTTTTTGTTGTTATTTTTTCACTCACCAAGGAACAGCTCTGTCAGGAGTAGTAAAGGGGGAACTACTCTTCCAAATGATCAGTGAACTAAGCAAAATTGGGATGTTCAGACTGAGGTATTGGCAGACAGTGAAGCAGGCTAGCTACTAATGCGGTTGCATTTTCCTTTTACTTGGAGGCAAAATCCATTTGCTTAGGTTTTGCCTTTTTTAAAATTTACAACCTGTTTAAAAAAATAAAATGTAATTATATATTAACTGAAGTAAATTTGAATTTAAATAAATTTCTTTCTGCCATTTCATCCATAATATTCATTTAGAGGTTCAAATGGTACCAAATAATTTAAATACTTTTGATTTTTTGAGTAATATTAGCATTGTCAGTCTGGATTAATATCAGGAGACTAGTTTGATATAGATAATGTTGGCTAATGGTTCTACTCTGAGAGAAGTATGGGTTTTTCATAATTCTACCAAGTGCATTGGAAGACATGTTTAATGATGCTTTTTCTAAGAATGGCATTAGAGAGAGAAAAGAAAAAATTGTAAACTACTTCTAGCTAATTCTGAAACAACTGAAGTTGATTTCATTATTAATTTTGTTTCTGTAATTATTGTTTGTTTTATTACATTATTAGATAAAATAATGGGTTGATGAGTTATAAAATAAATACTATATGGATATGGATATGACTTTCTATAACAAAAATTTCAGTTACTTGTAAACCTGATAAATATTTTTAGAAAAAATATTGTTACATATTTTTGGATTTTCTGATAATCTGGTTCTGCTGCTTTTATCTGCCATGAATACTAGATTATTGGATTTCTATTGTATTTATATAATTTAGTGTAATTTCAATGCTGATATATGAACTCATCCATGTCAAACTTGGTTTTATTACCCCAGTGGCTCACATCTGATGAGTATGGGCTTGGGACACCAAGGGTCCTGAACTGGATATCTTTCTTGGTGTTCTCTCTCTCTCTCTCTCTCTCTCTCTCTCTCTCTCTCTCTCTCTCTCTCTCTCTCTCGGTAGTTCAGTAATTTTTTTTTGTCTGGTGCAACATAAACCCCAGGTTTCCTTGCACTATATGGCTAATAATAATAGAAGCGGTAGCAGTTCACCTTATAGTAGGGTTTTTACTAATAGTTTGTTCGGTTTATTTGCCACCTGAATCTGACATCTCTCAGAAAGACCTTGATGATCTCATTGTGCATCTACCTTCTCCTATCTTACTCTGGGAAAATTTAATTGACATAACACCCTTTGGGTAGTGCTGATGTTAATGGAAGGGGATGTGTCATAGAGCATATGCTCAGTGACAGTGACCTTTCCCTTCTAAATGTGGACACTAATACCTTTTTCCACATGCCTACCTGTATGCTCTCTGCCATTGATCATACTATATGCTTCCCCTCTCTCCTTCCTTCACTGACTTGGAAAGTGGAGGAGAACCTCTACGGAAGTGATCACTTCCCTGTAACAACCTTCCTAATTAATGGAAGGCCATGTCTACCTTTTAGGTTACTGCGGTCGAAGGTTGATCAGGCTGATTGGAATGCCTTTCAACATCCGGTAGACTTTGACATTAGTACAGTCAGCCAGGGGACTATCAATGATGCAGTGGCATGCATCACAGAAAGCATTGTCCATGCAGCTGCAACTACAATTCCAAAAACATTTGCCCAATTTCCACAGTTTCCAAAACCTTGGTGGAATGCTGAATACACAGAAGCAAAAAAGCACACAACAAGGTGTGGGGATATTTCAACGATATTCCACCACAGCCAATCTCAGTCTTCAAACATGCACATGCAGAAGCGCGCTATATTCGTTGTCAGAGCCAAAAGGCATCGTGGATCCACTTTACATCCACTATTACTCAGTCGACCAGCACTAAAGCTATCTGAGACAAAATCTGGAAAATGAAGAGGAAATATATCGCACCCTTCATTGGTGAACATAATGGATGTGTTATTGCAGATCAAACTGCAATAGCTGATTCTCTTGGGGAAACTTTTGCTATTGTCTCCTCAACGTCCTATTACTCCCCAGAGTTCTTAGTTCTGAAAAACAAACATGAAAGCAGCCTATTAACTTCAAATTTAAGGCTCCTCATCCTTAAATGGACCCTTTACTATAGAAGAGCTATAAAGAGTTCTTATTCTTACCAAGACAAGTGCTGCTGGACCCGATCTCATCCATTACGAAATGATCAAACACATGTCAACTAAATCCATGGACCATTTGTTCTTTCTATAGGATCTTTTTAGAACAGCAATTTCCGGATTCTTGGCATAAGGCAATCGTGTTTGTCTTTCCTAAGCTAGGAAAAGATCCAAAAATCCTAACAAGCTATCGTCCTATCGCTCTGACTAGCTGTCTGTGCAAATTCCTGGAGAAAATGGTGAATGCCCATCTTATATGGCAACGGTGGGCAAATGCGGCTCTTCGTTAAGTGCGGCTCCCATTGAAAATTTAAATCCGTTTTTTTTAAAAATTATTTCAGAACTTTTTTCACTGAATCTTATTAAATTAACTAAGTAACTAATATTTTGTTATATGGATTTTATGTTGTATTTATTTTTTTTTAATGTCTAGATATTTTTATTTTGATTATAAATAAATCCGTGCGCATTTACACTGCTGGTGCCATCAGCGGACTTGTGCGTAAAAATTACGACTGTAATTTTTCCGCACCGTAAATTAATTTAATTATTTTGTTTCAATTTCAGACTTTAGAATTAAATTTTTTGATTACATGACCTCAGAAAATATCAAAAAAACAAAAATACGAACAAGAAAATAGAATCTTTCACGAAGAATGGGTAGAAAATTTTGCTTTTATTGACAATAATGGAAAGTCGTTTTGTCTTATTTGTAAAGTTACAATTGCAAACTACAAAGTAAGCAATTTACGTTGACATTATGAAGTAAGTCATCCCCACTTTTCAACTCAATATCCACTCAATTCAAAATTGCTAACAGAGAAACTTAAGTCCTTGCAATCTGGTCTTCATAAGCAACAAGGACTCTTGTCTTCTTTTAGTCGCGAAGATGACAGAGCAAACGAATCTAGTTTTTTGATAGCTTGGAATATTGCTCGTCCCAAACGTCCATATGGAGAAGGAGAATTTATTAAAAGAAACTTGGAAGAAGTGGTTAAAGTTTTGGATCCAGATAATACAAAACTGCATAAATTGATCGCACAGATTCCTATGTCACGCCGTCGAACTGAGCGTCGTATTGCTGCAGTTAGTAAAAATGTTGAAAATAGTTTGTGTGATTTGAAAAATTGTACAGCATTTAGGTTAGCTCTCGACGAGTCTACAGACATTCAGGATGTTCCACAATTGGCCGTTTTTGTCCGCTATGTATCTGCAGACTTAAATGTGCAGGAAGAAATGTTAGACCTAGTAGCTCTTATCGAAACAACTTGCGGTATCAATGTTAGAAATGCACTTGATGAAGTAATGAACAGGTTTGAATTGCCTCATGATAAACTTGTAAGTGTTGCGACTGACAGAGCGCCTGCAATGATAGGGAAAACCAAGGTCTCATTGGTCTTTTAAATAACGATCCTAAAATTCCACGTTTCTTACCTCTTCACTGCATAATTCACCGCGAGCATCTCGTAGCGAAGTACTTCAAATACGAAAATGTGTGGAAGATTGTTTTGCAGATTATGAATTTAATTAGAACAAATGCCAAAACACATTGTCAATTTAAGAACTTTTTAGAAGAGTTGCGAGTGAATGACGAAACAGATGAATTGCCCAGTGATTTATCCCTATGGTTTGTTGTAAGATGGCTGTCAACTTACAATGTTTTGAGCCATTTTGTGGAACTCTGATGAAATCCTATCATAACATTTACAAAAGAAAAAGGAAAAAAATACCCAGAATTAGAAAATGAAACTTGGCTTTCTGACTTAATTTTCCTTACAGACATTATAGAACATTTGCAAACACTTAATTTGGCTTTACAAGGAAAGGAAAAAATTATTATTGATTTGTCACAAACTGTATTTAGTTTTGAAGCTAAACTTCGGCTTTTTGTGTATGACCTTAAGAACAAAATATTTAATCATTTTCCACGAGTAAAAGCAAATATAATTAATATCAAAGAAGAAAAGTTAGACAAATACAAAGAAAAATTGGGGGAAGAATTGCAATCAGATTTCAAACATAGGTTTGAAGATTTGAAAATCTACATTGAAAAGTTTGAAATCTACATTTGCATATTTTGTGAACCCATTTATTTGTGATATTATTGAAGATGGATTTCCAATCTCTAAAATAATACTTGTTGAAAAAGCGGCTGGGGAATTGGAGTTATTAGAGATGAAAGAGGATCAGGCATTGCAAATGCAGCACAAATCTACTTCTATAATTGAATTTTGGAAACTCGTACCAGAGTCAAAATATTCCACATTTAAAGAAAGCTGCTTGCTGTCTAATTTAAATTTTTGGTACAACATATTGCTGTGAATCTTTGTACTCCACAATGAAGTTTGTGAAGTCGAAATATCGTTCACAGTTGACCAATCATCATCTCACTGAATTGCTGCGAATGGTTTTAACAAATTTTATGCCAAATTTCAAAGATTTGACCAAAGGTCTTCGCTAAATGTTATACTTTTTATTAATGCATTTTTATTATATTTTATTTTTATTATTAAAATTTTGAAATAATTATTTTGTATTTTCTTATATATGTATACTTTACATAGCACTTAAGACTTGTGTAGAATATGTAATCATATTAATTAAATTAAATTTGAATTTGTGCATTTAATACTATGTAACTATGGTGTGGCTCTTTATAATATATGAAAAACCGGAATGTGGCTCTCATTGACCTCATGCATGCCCACCCCTGTTATATGGTATTTGTAAGTAAATGGACTCCTCTCCAGAGTACAGTGTGGCTTCTGAAGAAATAGGTCCACTTTTAAGAGGAGTGTAATCGGTGCTTGTCTTATTCAATGAAGACCAATTCCATTAATTCACTTTAAATACTGGACCATTTAATCAGGCTCGAAACTTCTATTCGAGATGCCTTTTTAAAATGAGAACACCTGGTGTCAGTGTTCTTCGATATGGAAAAAGCGTAGGACACAACTTGGAGATTTGGAATTTTAAAAGACCTCTATAGCATCTGCTTTAGAGGTCATCTCCCAGTGTTTATCAAAAACTTTTTAACCTACTGTTCCTTCCAAGTTCCTGTAGTATCCACCCTATCTCGGCCTTTCAGCCAAGAGGAGGGAGTACCTGAAGGATCCGTCTTAAGTGTTACGCTTTTTGCCATCAAAGTGAATTCCACCACAGAACAACTTCCTACAACTGTGAATTGTGCCCTGTATGTTGATGATTTTAGTGTATTCTGTCAGTCTTGCAATATGAGGGTAATCGAGAGGCAACTGCAACATGCCATTGACCACCGGAGCTCACAGGCACCGAATAATGGCTTTAGTTTCTCTCTCTCTCTCTCTCTCAAAGACCATTTGCTGCAAGTGTAATCTTAATCCCAAACCTGAACTGAGACTAGGGCAAAATGCTCTTCCAGTAGTACCCGAGACTTGTATTTGACAGAAAGTTGACTTTTCTACAGCACGTTCGTTAACTTTGAGAAAAATGCTTGAGAGGCTTAAACATCCTATATTCTATCTTATGTATCTCCTGGGGTGCTGACCGATGCACTTTATTATGCCTGTATCGCACACTCGACGATCTAAGTTAGACTACAGGTCCCAGGTAAATGCATCTGCCAGACTCAGCGTACTTCAGTGGTTGGACCCCATCCACCATCAGGCGATTCGTATTGCCACTGGAGCATTTTGCGCATCTCCAGCCCAAAGTCTCTATGTCGAAGCATATGAGCCATCACTATCGCTTTGTAGGAAACAGTTGTCTTTGCAGTATGCTTTCAAACTAAAATCCCTGCCAGGCCATCCCACGTGGCCATCCGTTTTTGAGCCACGATGAGAAAATCTCTGTAACACCCGTCAGACTGCCAACCACCCCTTTGGTATTCATGTACAGGGGCTACTCAGAGAGCTCAGTATAACTGTAGAGAAAGTTGCCATATCCACAAGGCAACCAGCTCCACCATGGCATGCTCGAACGCCACCGTGCAATCTCGATCTCTCTATTAACAAGTGGGGGAAAGGCCACCACTTTGAACTCTGTATACCAAAAACTATATGCTGCCCACTGAGCCAAATACTCTGACTTCTTGCCTGTCTTCACTGATGGCTTGAAGTTAGAGTTATCTGTCGGGTCTGTTGCCATCTTCCCAAATAACACTATATCTCAGAAGATATCTGACGAATGCAGCACAAACTCAGCAGAGTTGTATGCAATTGTATTAGCCCTGCGCCACATAAAAACCCAACTACCAAAGGTGTATGGTGTACACAGACTCTTTAAGTATACTACAGGCTTTATCTTGGATGAAACATAATCCTCATTCTTTCCTGACCCAGGTTCAGCAGATGTTATATTCTCTCTTTGATCGTTCCTTTGACATCCGTTTCTGCTGGATCCCTAGCCACACTGGGATCAAGGGTAATGATCTGGCTGATGCTGCAGCCAGATCACCGCAACCCCAGAAGAACTGTAGCCTGTTAGTTCCCTATATAGACTACAGGTAATTAATTAATATGCAAAAGATTACTCTTCCAGTGGCACCAATCCTGGCGTGGGCAGGTCACGAACAAAGTCTGTAATATAACCATGGAAGTCGAGTCTGCACAAGAACCACCGAGAGGAAGTTATTCTAGCTCACCCCTGAATAGGATACAGTCATCTTAATCATTCATTCCTGCTTAGGGCGGATGACACTCCTATGTGTGAGCTATGTGACACCTTTTTAACAGTAAGACATATTTTATCTGAGTGCCCACTTTACAGGCACGAACGTCGTCTATATTTTACTGCTTTTAGCCATCTGACGGAGTCTTATACACTCAGTCAGATTTTATCCGACAATGCAAATTTATCAGCTGTTTTTAGTTATTTGAAATGTTTAAATATTTTTACACATATTTAAAATCAGGGGTAAAGTGAAAGGTTTTTCTTTCTTAAGGTGACTATGGTGGTCTCAGACAGTTTTTAAATTCTATACTATGGGACCAACTGATGATGTTACCAACATCCCACATGAGTAAACTGTGATCACTGCCGTCTAGTGGTTCCTTTATCTGCAAATTCTTAATGCGTGAATAATCACTGCTGATAATACTGGTCAACACATAAATAAAAGTCTTTATAAACGTTTTACATATCTTTATTTCATTACATCTTGATGTAGTGACCTAATTTTTTAGGTCGCTGAAATATAAATCTCCTTTTTTATATGACCTGGTTCTGGCGCATTATGGCCTTAGTCGCTGATGCACCAATAAAACCCAAAACAACCAATCAACCAGCATTTTCCTTGTCTGCCACAAATCTCATTAGTTCATCTGACATCCATTTATGCCTAAATCTTGAACAGTATTTCTTAATTGGTGTGAAAAGCCTAGTAGCTTCCAAGATTGCTTCCTTGAATGCTTCCCATTTAGAATTTGCTGTTGGTAACATCATCAGTTGGTCCCACAGTATAGAATTTAAAAACTGTCTGAAACCACTATAGTCACCTTAAGTAAGAAAAACCTTTCATTTCACCCCTGATCGTGTAGTTACATATTTAAGTAGATCCCACATGAGTAAACTGTGATCACTGCCATCTAGTAGTTCCTTTATCTGCAAATTCTTAATGCGTGAATAATCACTGCTGATAACACTGGTCAACGCATAAAATGTTATGAAAATACCAAATCTTGACTAATTTTATGCTCCTAAACATGAAAATCATATTAACATTTGTTGATTGGCTCTTGTTTTCGAATTATAGTTGAGGGTCTCATATTAGTGAGTTTCTCTACATTATTAATTATGGCTCTTGGCAAAATGCATGGTGACACCGCAGTTTCAATAACACCACACTCTTTTCACGTGATAGGCAAATGTCTCCTTGCTCTGCATCACTTGAGAAGTTATCGCCTCAAATGCATCTTCAACTGTGTTGCAGTAATCCTCGAATACATCTAGGTAATGAGTGATCTGTTCTCCGTTAACGGTTGTTCTCTGTGAGATTCCTACTTTTTGCACAGTATTCGTGTCATGTAAGATTAATATTCCCCATATTTGTGTGAATAGTCTGGATGACTTTTGTTACATATGTGGAGAGGTCACGTTAGCTTCAAAAAAAAAAAAAAAAAAAAAAAAGCATCCCTTAACTCAAGCCATAAAAAAAGCCCTACTTGTACTTTTGGTGTAAAGTAGGTGACCAGGACAAGAACCGGGCTCCATACATATGCTGCACTACCTGTTTGTGGAAACTCAATGTGTGGGTTAATTGTAAGGGATGTTTTATGCCTTTCGCAGTGCCAAATTGCAGTGAAGAAAAAGTGAATGGTGCCCTACCGAAATATACCATCTGCAATTCGTCTCTTGCCTCATGGTGAATTACTACCTATTCTTGAACAACCAATCATTTTTCTGTACACTCTGATGAAGACACTACGTCAACTTGATATATACAAAGAAGTACAGCATCCATCTATGTCAAGGGATCCACCATTTTGTCCAAATCTTTATCCTTCTGCACCATATAAGATCACAGAAAGTGAGTTTAATGACCTTGTCAGGTATCTTGAACTGCCGAAGAATAAAGCAGAGCTTTTGACCTTAATGCTGCTGCAACAGTAGAATCTTCTAGATCAGCGGTTCTCAACCTTTTTTTAATACCATCAAAACCAAAATTGAAAAATATCGTTATCACTCATTAAAATATGTATTTGTATTAAGAGGAAAAGTCAAGAATATTCACATAATAAGGCTATGTTATAAATTATAAAAATTTTTATTTAATTTTTAATACAAAAATTGAACAAACAAAATAACAAATATTAAACAAAACAATTTAAAATAAACTATAAAATACTTGATTAGCATGTTGATTTAATTGTAATCAATAACAAATTAAAATGCAATAAATCGGGAGAACTTGAACAAATATTTAACAAAAATAAATGACTTTAATGTGACACTTAGCTTGTTTGACAGTAATTAGTTTCTTTATATCTAGTTCTATTTTACTTAATTTCAAATGCCAATTTGGCTCCAGAGTGAGTTTTGTTCTATGTTTGTATTTTTAAATACAGCATAAAAGAAAATCCTGTTTCACATAAATATGTTGAACAAAATAGCATCAAAAATGTTATTGCTCTTTCTGAAATTTTTCTAAAATCTTTCTTATGCTTAATCCAAAAGTTGATTCAAGTGTTGTTTTTGAAATCATCAGAAGAAATTTCTAAAAGTAGCTCTTTTGATCCAGAAGAAAGATAAAGAAGAAAGGTACATACTCTGAAGAAAATGGATTCCTGGTCCAGTTTTATTTTTCATAATCTTCTGGGAAATACAATTTGAAATTATATATTAATGGAAAACAATGACTTTTATATTTGATACTAGTTCAGGTCTCAATGTTATACAGGAATACCTTGCATAGCACAGTTTCGAACAGCGCGGGTCTCGCTATAGCATGGTTTACAAATTAACTGCGTTACGCACCAATATATTTGATATGTATGTATTATAATGCCAGCACGTAGGCCAATGCGTTATGGATTCAAGGCCATGCTGACTGTTGTTGCAACTCCCATTATATACTGACTCTGCTAGCATTCATACATTAGTAAACACTCTAGATTCCGAGCAGTTAGGTGTGTGTAAGCTGTACAAATATTTTTCGCTGTGTATTTTTATTAAAGATTATTTTTTAAAAATGTTAACCTTTACACGCAAATATGAGTGGAAAGAAGAAATGTAATGGCGCTGAGAGTTCTAGATCCAAACATTGAACAAGGTGTGAAAGTAAGGCAGGTGTTGCAAAATGACATTCAATGTTGTAAAGAGATGTATGCAGATAAAAAGAAGAAAAAACTGTGCAAACTAAGCTGATCAGTCATTTTTCAAAATAAAATAAAAATGCAGTACATACTTCACTTATATTCTTTTGGTATGTACATACTGCAATAAAAATAATTTCTGCTGTACTTACTAGTATTTTTCATTTTTATCATTTTAAATTATTTTTTTGCAAAAACTTCGTGTGCATCAATTTATGGTAAACAAACACCTATATATTTTTGCAACTTGTCCCATATAATCAAATTGTCAGAACACATTACATTAAAATACATACTAATAATACCTCGATCAGTGTGGTTTCTCATAGCGCTGTATTTTTTTGGCACGAATTAACCGTGCTATGCGAGGTATTCCTGTATTATCTTCAAAGAAAATTTTCTGTTGGTAGGAAACTTAAGACCAACCTTTTTTTATCCACGTCTTTGATGATTAACTCAAGTATTTTTTTATTGTCGCATTTACTTTGTCATTAACATGTTGATAAAACTGGTTTGAAATAGGTACTACCCCGGGCCGAAACCCATATTTCCCTTTGCGCCTGAATATTTCAATTTTTATCTAAGACTTTATTAAATTTTTAGTCTCCAACAAAGCTGTAAAGAGCAACAAACATAAAAATGTTAATAAATCAAATAACATCATATAGCCAACTATTAACATGAAATCATTAGTGCCACTTAGTCTTTCAATAGTGAAATAATAAATCATTATTATCCAATAGCCCAAGTTACCGTCCCTTCCGCTTGGAGGCTGGCAACTCTTACCTAGCCAAACCAGCCAAGGGATGCTCACACCTCCTAAAGGCTCTTTCCACAAACCCCACAAACAGGAGAAAATAATTCTTATTCTTAAAAATTTCCTGAACAGTATGTTCCTGGAGCTGGAGAGTAGCCCCTCTAACTCAGTTCTTAAATCAAAATTACAG
Organism: Mastigoproctus giganteus; assembly: GCF_048544385.1. Classification (NCBI taxonomy): domain Eukaryota; kingdom Metazoa; phylum Arthropoda; class Arachnida; order Uropygi; family Thelyphonidae; genus Mastigoproctus; species Mastigoproctus giganteus. The sequence continues at coordinate 123,301,705 of NC_143579.1, read as the reverse complement.
CTACATTGGAGAATGATATAAGGACTTGTCTCCATTGCCCCACAGGGACACATCCCCGACTGAACCAGGTTAAACTGACAAAGCCTGAACATTAGGCCATGTCCAGTCAGCAAAAAGCAGGCCTGCAAGCCGAACCGCAGCCAAGCCCTCACCTTTCCATTAACGATGTGAACAGAAGACAGGAAGACATGTCTGCCTGCCCTTCTCATAGGTATCCCACTGCCTCTGCCACACTATATTAATGTCTTCACTGATCCTGCTAATCTCTTTCAAAAACTGCAGCCCACTAGGAGCCCCATGGGCACAACCGGATATACAAAATTTCTAGAGATACCTCTCCTACACCACTATTTCGATCCAGCACGAACCGCCAACAGGTCTGCTGGCCACTTTCCTGATAACACCTGCACTGCAACGGTGAAAACTGTTCTGCAGATCCGGGTCAGACTAGAAGAGAGAACCTCTGGGCCGCTAATAAAAAAAATTTTTTTTTGATTAAACTATTCAAGGCCCTCCTATACCAAGCTCTGGCCCCATATGTCATAATGGGTACAAATACGTATTCATAAAGCAATCTCAGGGGATCTCCCCTTCAACCACCATTGGATTCTAACCACATGCCTAAGCTAGGCATACAGTCTTAACTTTTTGTTTCAAATATTTCAAATGATCTAAAAAACAGTCTCTCCTCCAAGTACAGCCCCAGGTACTTCACATTTTTTATGCTCCTCAGAGAGACACCTCCATATCTTATGTGGCCTCGTCGAGCTTAACCTTTTAACATCATTGTTACTGTTTTATCAAAAGAGACTTGCAATTTATAAACTTTAATATAATGAACTTTAATTATATTTATGAACTTTAATATAATGAATTAATGAATAATATAATTTGAGACTTGCAATTTATGTCCACCTTAATAACTTCCCAAAAACCTCACTTGCTTTTTCTTCCAGGTCTTTCCTTGAGTGTCCGTAAATTAAAAACACCAAATCATCTGCATAAGCAATGACATCACTGACTACAAAAACTCATCAAGAAATACTATAGACCATGTGTAGGGGCCCTAGTATAGATTCCCGAGGACAGCCATGCTCCACCACATGAGCAACCTCCACCAAACTTAACATCATAACTACACTCTGCCCAGAGAAGTAACTCTTCAAGATCTTATATAACAGGGGTGGCCAACAAGTCAATCACGATCTACCAGTCGAGCGCTGCTTTAATTTCAGTCAATCACAACGAATTTTAAATAATTTATATAAAAAATAGATTAGTCAAATTCTAAATGTTATTATTATTATGCCCCCACCATCGCTTATTACACATCTGCTGAACCACGTGACTATTCTTGTCGTCCCTGCGCAGCAGCTAGGCTTTTCTTGTAAAGATTCACAAAATTACGTTGTGAAGAGCATAGTGTGTGTCGAATTCTTATTTAGCTTACTTAAAAGAAAGAACTAGAGGTCTTGATATATTTAACGCAATCAAAATTTTATTGAAAAATTTAATCACCACTGTTTAAGCTCGTATCAATAACAGCAGATGGAACTAAAGTGATGATGGGGCATCTTAACGGATTCATTGCATTGTGGCAAAAGGACGATGAATTCCCAGATTTTGAGTTACCACTGTATCATCCACCAACAAGTGTTAGCCAGCAAAAGATTAAATACTGAAAGTGTTATGGACATAGCTTTCAAAATCGTGAATTCCGTCAGAGGACAATCTCTTCAAAGGAGACTTTTCAAAAGGCAACTTGATGCAAATGAACCAGATCTGAGATTACACACAGATGTGAGATGGCCGAGCTGGAGTAAGTTTCTACAGAGATTGCAAATGAAATTAAAAAAAATTGCTGATCAAAGGGGAGATAATTAGGAGTGGTTGTGTGAACTGGCTTTTTTGGCAGACTTTACCCGTAAGTTAAGTGATCTGAATTTGGAATTACAAGGAAAAAATAAAAACTTGGGTGACGTGATTAGTAGTATTTCAGCATATAAATATTAATTTTTGGCAATGGCTAAGGATCTCAAAGAAAAAAAGTTCAATCATTTTGCAAATATGCAAGATCATTTGCAAGAATATCCTGTTTTTGAATTTAACCCCAGCACGGAACATTTTTTTCCAGAAAATGTGCCTTAACGGATTGACTTTTTTTATTTTACAGATTAAAAGTGTACATCATGCAAATACTCGTATAGTTTTTTGTGTCATTTATTAATTTTTTTGCAGAAAATACATGGGAGTAATTTTAACCCATTTGGGCTATCCCGAGTTATCTCGGGTATGCCAAAAAGTGTGCAAATTATACAGATTTTTTTTTTAAAGCGCTTGAGCTAAGAGAAAGGCATAGAAAAAAAAAAAAGTCTTCATTACTCATTATATAATTAAATTTAAAATATCAAGTAGAATGCACAAGCAGTAATTGCGAACTAACTACATTCTGACACATGGCTGCCACAAGTGGACAGGCGAGGTAAGCGTCGCTTACGGGCGGAAGTTCAAGAGGGTGTCAAAATTATGTTTTTGTGAATTATTTTCGTGGGTTCAGTATTCTGCATTTAGGACTGCAAATTATATATTTTGCTTACTGCCGGCACAGGAACGCGCGATACCGTTCTGACGTTGCTGTACGATATAAGTAAAACGAAAGCCAGTCGTTTGCTGCCAGGCATAAGAAAATCCTGAGAAAACTTGGGATTTACCTGCCTAATGCAAAATTAGCCAGATAAATACCAGAGAAAATATGTTGCAGTCCTAAATTTGGAGGTATTATTGTTTGCTTTGGGTATTATTGCATCCCAAGATATTTCATGTAGGTTCCAAATAACTTTTAAACCTATAAACGAGATATCTCGGAATAATCAGTGAAGGGATTAATAGTGAGAAATATGTTTCTGAAATTGAGAAGGTTGTGGATGATTTTTAAAACAATTGAAGACATTGTTCAATATTTTTCTTATCCATCTAAAGCATTTAGGTCATAAGCCTCAAGCTATGGGAGAGTCTAGACTATGTATAAATATAGTGCAAGTGCATCAGAAATACATAGCTATATCTGAATAAATCAGAATATTAGTAAAACGGCATCGTTTTAAGTTATATCTCATATTGTGAATACCTTCACAACGAGTTGCCATGATATTGCACTACTTCAAATAAGTAACGCTTCACCTAAGGGGAAGACTAATGTTACTTATTCTCAGATGGATACCACCACCCAGACTGCACCGTTTCAGGGCTATTTGTATATGTGTGGGATAATAACTCGACTATCCACTTGTCCCTATTAGACTTAGAAAAGCAAAAAGGTAGAGGGAAAGTAATAGTAGGAGTGGAAGAGGAAAAGAAACAGTGTAGAAGAATGAAAGGAACAGTAACTCCTTCAACTCACACCACTCAAAAACTCCTCGACACTTCCCCAGTGGAGAAGGCTGTTGTTACCTATTCTTGGAAACTCTGGACATCATCAGGCTCCCCCTGGTGCCATTTCAGGGCTATTTGGCTCTTCTTCGGCGGGTGGGTAGATATCCGAGTGATGCAATGATAGCAAAACAGTTATGAAGTATAACTCCACAATATGAGAGATGCCTGATGGTGTATCATGTATTTAGACTCTAAAGCATTTAGGGCATAAGCCTCAAGCTATGGGAGAGTCTAGACTATATATAAATATAGTGCAAGGGCATCAGAAATACATAGCTATATATCTGAATAAATCAGAATATTAGTAAAACGGCATCGTTTTAAGTTATATCTTATATTGTGAATACCTTCACAACGAGTTGCCATGATATTGGACTACTTCGAATAAGTAATGCTTTCCTAAGTAACTTAAAACGATGCCGTTTTACTAATATTCTGATTTATTCGGATATAGCTATGTATTTCTGATCCTGTTATATAGGTTGCTGGGACAACTGGTGGCCCTAGCCCTGCAGAAGGTACTTTCCCACCACACGGCATTGAATGCACCTTTAAAGTCCACAAACAGACCAAGGACATACTGACCTTCATAAGCCTCAACCACTTCCATAAGTCACTTCCATCCTCAACCACTTCCATAAGTCAGATATTGTAAATCAGATACAATCTGCTCATATCATTACATTGATCTTAATATTACGAGTCTTTCATATGCTTTGCCTAAAATCGGCAATAGAGCAATAGGCTGATATGATGTCGGTCTATCCATGGGCTTCTTTGGCCCTTTGAGGATTGCCCGCATGATGGCCTTCTTCCAGATTTCAGGAAAAACTTCTTCCATCAAACTCACATTGTAAAGGCCAAACAACACCCGAGGATGCCCAGTGTGGAAGCATTTAATAACCTGGGCCACCAGGAGCCCTACCATTTTTCACCAAACTTATTGCTGTGTCCCACTCCAGCAAAGTAAAGGACTCCTCCAGGATTATAATTTAAATTAATTTCCACTATATCCTTTTGCTCCTGCGTGTGCAATTTGGGCCTGTCTGCAGGAAATTAGATTCTGCAAAAAAAAAAAAAAAAAAACAACAACAACAACAACAACAACAACAACAACGAAACACTTGTCACAGACTGTTGCCAGGTGATTGAGGAGAACCCCTGACCTGTTCTCATTCATGGAGAACACTACATCTAAGGATTTTTACCTTCTTTTATTAGTCTATATATGGATCTCCACGGATCTGCGTTCCCCTGAGATTCCACAAAATTATGCCCTACTAACTCCTGTATTCTAATTTCATGGTGATACACTCATCTAGCTTGCAAATATCTTTTTCTTGTTCCTGGTTGTGATGATGACTCTTTGAAATAGCTTCCTAAGTCTTCTTACATTATTCTTCATATCAGGCAATTGTCTTGTCCACCAGGGCACAGTTTTAACACACACTTCTTTACAGTAGATCTTACACAAGCATTATACAACAGAGAAGTCACACGACCGGCATAATTTTCAGGGGTGGCCAACAAGTCGATTGTTTATTTAATTTCGGTCGATCACGACAAATTTTAAATGTACAGTCATCCCTTGATTTGTGCAATGAAATTTTTGAGATGGTAGATCGCGGCACCTTTTGAAGGAAAAAAGTAGATCGCATCACAAATTTAGGGCCACTCCTGATCTACATCATCAAGATTTTGATTCACATATAAATCAAATCTATCTCAATTAATCCTCATGCAAAATCTACTGGTCTCCAACCAATGTCAATACTGCCCCGCAATAGTATACTCAAAAGTGATCATTGGTTGTCAAACCCTTATGCACTCTCCAATTAGATATTCCACTCATAACAGAATATGGACCAATCATTTTGTCAATAAAAAATTCTCCATGTACTGAAGAATAGGTAGCTGACTGAGTAGGATTGTTCGCTAACCCCACCCCGAGGCATAGAGAAAATCTTCTAGAAGAGCTCTGTCATCATTTCCCTCTCAACCCCAGAGATTTGAGCCCACATTCGAATCCTTAGTCACTATTATAGGACAAGAACCAAGAATTCTTACAACCTTCTATGTAAGGCTCTATATAATCATTGAATTTTCAGTAAAGGGTCACCAGATAGACCGTGCTTGTTTGACTAATTACTTCCACGACATATTCTGAACTGAAAAGACACTTTGTTTATCATTGTAACAATTAATTTCGAGTTTCTTATTACAATTGTTGTATAAGGCTCATCACTGCATTGTAAGACCTGATATGAACCTGGATAACCTTTCCTAAAAAGGAATATGGTTCCTGTAATATTATAACTATAGACCTTTCTTCAGCCATTTTTATCATTTGTGGAGGAACTGCTTTCGACCTCTGTGCATTTAACTGCATGATCTTTAATTTAGAAATCTTCAACACATATCTTGGGCATTTTTTATTTACAGCAGTATGGTCAGAGGGTAAGCTATTCTTATGACAATTTATGCATCTTGGCCTTTCTGTTTTTATAGGAAAATTCTTAAATGAGTGCCCAGCAACAGAATGGTGGCCACAGTGTATGCCTTGCCCTTCAATACTTAGCAGTATGCCTGAAGGCCATACATTTATAGCACTATGTGACAGTGACAACATCTTTTATACAGAAAGAAGACCAGTTGACATGTATTCTATTAGATTTCACCAAAATATAACAATATGTGGAGGAACTTCAATTATCCAATTACACATATTATTAGCCTTAGATTTATTAATTGCCACAACACTACCACATATAGTATTAGCAATGACCACATGGTGCAAGGAAGCCTATGGCTTATTGCTGCACCAGCCAAAAAAATAAAATAAAAAGTAAAATAAAATAAAATAATAATAAGAAAATTTAAAAAAAAAATAAATAACAATAATTAATAAGAGAAGGGGAAATGCATATTATCCAGCTGACCTTTGAATTTCCCCAAACTGTCAGCCTCTACCGCTTATGTAGTAATTTATAACTCGCTGGCTAAAATAAAACTTCCTGCAATCCACAGTCTAAACATCTCACCCGTAACTTGAAATTATGGTCCTTTGTTCTATAATCATTTATATTGTGAAAATTTAGTCATTCATTTTGCTTATGCCCCTCAGAGCCTTAAACACCTCAGTGAAGTCTCCTCTAAGGTACCTAGTTTCCAAGCTCTGCAACCCACATATTCGAAGTCTTTCCTCATGTGGACATCCCTTTGACGATCTCACCATGCGAATTACCTGTCTTTGGACCGTTTCAAGAAGCTCTACTGTCTTTCTTTAGGTGCGCTCTCCATACTTCAACACAGTATTCCAAGTGTGGCCTTATATAATGGGATTATGACATCCTTATCTCTACTAGCAATTGTTTGATAAATCATTGATAGGACACCATGGGTCTTCCATGCAACCAGTCTACAACGTTCAGAGAACTTAGTCTGACCGTATCGTAACACTTAAGCCTCTTTCCTCCACTATACTACCGGCTGTAGTTCAGCTCTGCCAAGTGTATAAGTTATTTTGGGGTTACCATCCCCCAGGTGCAATACATTACACTTTTCTGGATTAAATCATAGCTGCCATTTTTCTGACCATCCCTGTAGTCTATCTGGGTCACTCTGAAGAAGCTCTGCTTGGCGGCGATCATTAACTACTCTACCAATCTTTACATCATCTGCAAATTTAGACATCACACCCTCTATTTCGTCATCGATGGATGTCATTTATGAAAATCAAAAACAACAGTGGTCCTAATACTGATCCTTGGGGAATCTCACTTCTTACATCAACCCAATCTCAGGAATAACCATTTATTGCAACCCTCAGCCTCCTGCACTGAAGCCATCCAGCTATCCATCTAAGGATTTTCCCTGTGATTCCAACCTGTTCCAACTTATAAAGTAACTGCTCATGTGGGACTGAATCAAATGCTTTGCTGAAATCCAAATAAACAATGTCGGAATTATTTCCTAAGTCCAGCTCTTAAGTGACCCTGTCAAAATAGCTAACCAGATTAGTTAAACATGATTTTCCCTTTACAAAACCATGCTGAGTATCCTTTAGAATTCCATTTCTATCTAAATGATCCTGAATTCAATCCTTAATCATTGGCTCCATGATTTTCCTTGTTACTGAAGTTAGACTAAACTGGCCGGTAATTTCCCACTCCACTCTTAGAACCGCCCTTATGTATTGGAGATACGTTGGCACTTTTCCAATCCAGCGGAATCACTCCCGAGTCCGGTGATGCTCTCATAATTAGCCTCACTGGTTCAATGCACTCACTTGCTGCCTCTCTTAAGATTATAGGGTATATGCCATCAACCCCAGGAGCCTTACTGGCCTGCAGTCTTGAAGGTTTTTCATTAAATAAACGTGAAATTTCAACATCATTAATTACATTTTTCAACTTCACTCCCATAATTTCTCATTATTCGATAAGTGAAGGGTTTTTCTTTTGTAAATATTGATTCAAAATAGCTGTTGATTTCATCTGCACGTTCAGCTTGGGTATCTAATACTGTCCCATGTCCATTACCTATACTACCTCTTGCTTTGTCCATCCATAAGTCTTTAAATTTTTCAACCAGAGCTGCTTTTTAAATTCTTCTTTGGTAATTTTTTGAGTGACATCATAAACCAGAATCTTCTGCCTCAACTTCTTTTGGTTTGTCATCTTTCATGCCCAATTGTTTTAACTCTGGACATTTTTTAATCAGATTCCACATCTGAGTCCCATTGCACCTCCATAATAGCTTTCTTATTCCTCATTGTCTGTATACCTTTTACTTTTTAATCAGACAAGACTGGTTTAACCACTTTAAATAAATCTTCCTTTATATCCTCACTGGTAAGATGTTTCTCATTACTCGATGTAACAATAATAACTTTAGACTTTGTTTCTTTTTGTTCACTTTCTCAGCATAAGATTTCCTTTCAGTTTTCTTTTCTTTCCTTTGCACTTTAGAAACTAAAGTCTGATTTTCTATCTGAAAATTCCAAACAGTCATTTCAAGTTCATCCCACAGTGTTAAAATAATGAAACAGACTCCAGAAGAAATGGAATTTTTCTCAACAAAGAATACATCTCTTATTTCTCACACTCTTAAATTTTTCAACTCCCATTTCCACACAGGACCATCATCACATCTAGCCCTTTTTGCTGCAGGTTATCTTTTCAATCTGTTTACTTTTCTTTCTTCCCGAATTGGATTCAACAATATTCTCAGTTGAAGCCTCTTCATCCTGTGTTTATTGGGTCCTCTTATCTTCCTTTTTCTTTCACTTCTTTACAATTTTATCCTGGGTTTGTATACACAACCCTTCTCCTTCTTCTCCCTTAGAAACCATTAACTCACGTGTCTCAAGAACTTTACTTGTTATATCAGCCAACTCATCCTCTGACAAAACTAACACTTTCAATGAAGTGTGGCTGCAAATTTATCTCATCACGTTCCTCATTTTTCAAGATCAGGAAGAGAAGAAGTCATGGACCTCCTCAACACCACTGTTCTACAATTATTGGCCATATTAGTAAACAAACTACAGGGTGGGTGGGAAGTCACTCCCTATTTTAAAAATGTTATATTTCCTAAAATATACAAAAAAAGCGCTGCACATTTTTTTCTGATTTGTAGCTTATTGTTTGCCATTAGTTCTCTGAAAGTAATAACTTGATGAGACACCCAGCATTTTCCACACATTCTTTTAAATGGGCAGGTACATTTTCTGTGGCCTTCCTTAAGAATTGGACAGGAACACCGGAGATACCTGACGGATCTTGTTTTCAAGTTCATCAATATTCTTAGGTTTACTCTTATACACTTCTTCCTTGGCCCATCTCCATAAAAATAATCACATGGGGTTAGATCTGGACTTCATGCAGGCCATTCTGTGGGTCTCCGACAGCTTATCCAGCGTCCTGGGAAATGCTTATTGAGCTACTCCCTAACAGTCAAAGCAAAATGCGGAAGAGCACCGTCTTGCATAACTATCAACTCTTGAGCATTTCCCCATGCAGAAATTGTAAGCCACACAAAATTTTGAAACATTTCTAAGTATTGTTCACCATTCATGTTGTCTCTGTATCAGATAGGGCCAATGATACGAGAAGAAGCTATACCGCACCACACTGTCACTTTTCAGCTTGTTCTGCATTCTTTCAACCGTCTCCTGGGGATCTTTATCTGCCCGGTAATGACTGTTATGTCGATTAACGAACCTCCTACATGAAACATAGCCTCGTCTGTCCAAAGAATGTTTTTGAACAGGTCTGGAAAATCTTCCTTCCATGCAAGCATCATTTCACAAAATTCAACACACCTGTCCCAATCTTCCAGAAACAATTGCTGCACATAATGTGGCTTCCATGGTCGATATTATAAGTCTTTATGGAGAACAACACGCACAGCATGACGCATTAAACCACTCTCTCTTGAGGCCTGCCGTGTGGATATTGAAGGGCTTCGATCGAAAATCTCTTTCAGTTGATTCACATTTTCCTCAGACCTTGACGTTGAAGGCTTACTGGATCCCTTGCTGATCACTACACTACCTGTCGTCAATAACTTTTTGTGACAGGTTTTGATTATTTTTGGATCCAAAACAGCATGCCTGCCATGTTGACTCCACCACCACCACCACCATTGCACTTGGACAACTGACTGCCACACCTCATAGGCCCTGCATGCCAAGCGATTGTGACTGAGCGATTTCTCTGTGCTTTCACTGCGATTCTCAAAAGGTGAATTATAGTTCTCTTTTACGTTCTTCTCCTTATAAATCCTTTTATTTAATGGCAGCTCTTTTTTTCAAAAGTACTGTCGAGATCAAGAAAGGAAAGTAACCTTTCTTTTTTCATATTTAATAGACTAACCCCTACTAACTTCGCTTGGTCACACCAGGCACTGTTCTTGCCTCCCCGTGGTGGGGCTGGTAACCTTGGCAGAAAAGTTCATCTGCCAGGGGCAAAGAGGAGCCAACATGGAAAAAAATGTGTTTCCATCTATAGAGTCGACAAGCTGTCGGCCAGATACCGAACATAAACATGATTTTTCACAAGCAAAGAGGTTGAATCCCTCGGTGACAGACTTACCAGCATTTTTAATAATGCACTCACTATCAGAACAGCCTCTCAGTAAGCTATCCCCTTTTCTAATCCAAAAACATCTGTAAAGTATTGCAGGGTCTCCCAAGACGGTTAAGAGACTGCAATCAGGGGACTTGTTGAAACTCTAAACCACAGGCATTCTGAAAAACTACTAAAAATTGCAAATTTTTCTGGTATTCCAGTTAACGTAACTCCACAAGCAACCCTAAATACATCAAAGTGTGTAATATCTAGTTGGGATCTGATGAATGTGATAGAGGAAGAAATTAAAGAAGAGCTTAAGGAACAAAATGTAATCGCTGTAAAAAGAATTATGGTCAAAAGTGCAATATACTCATACCTGCCAGAAATATAATTCTCACCTTTAACAGTCCAAATCTGCCCTCATCAGTAAAAGCAGGATATCTTCTTTGCCGCACTCATCCTTTCATACCCAATCCGTTGAGATGTTATAAATGCCAAAAGTATGGCCACTCTCAAACGACATGCAGAAGCAACCCAGTTTGTCCCAACTGTGGATCCTCTGATCACATTCAAAGTGATTGTTCGGTGAAAGAAATCTGTCCCAACTGCAAAGGCAACCATCCGGCCTACTCTAAGACATATGAGAGATGGAAAACAGAGAAACAAATTGTGAAATATAAAGTTGAAAATAAAGTTAGTTGTCAGGAAGCAAGAAAATTAATTGCACCCAGTATACATAACCGTACCTATGCCAGTATCGCAAAAAAATATCAGACAATAGCCACACAAACTGATGTTACCATTCCACATAACATATCAATCTCTGACTGGGCTCGAGCTGTCCTCTCTCAGCAAGAGTTCAATACCCAGAAGCACTTAGACCAAGCAAGTAATATGCCTCTTTAAGATTCCAGTAAAATCTCCTCCTCCACCAGTGATTGCTACTACTTCAAATAATCCTAGTTCATCTTCAAAAAAGATTATTCAGGACACATCGATGCATTCAGAGTATTCATCCAAACAGGAAGATCCGATTCTGGAAATATTTGTAGAAGAAGATGATATGGACACAGGTCGTCCTACATTTCCAAAAAGAGACAAACCAAAGCCAGAACGCCATAAGACAGCCACGTCAGGTACAGATTCTTCTAAATTCAAGTAATGCCTAACATCTTGCAATGGAATTGCAGAGGCTTTCATGGCAACATCGACGACATTCATTACGTAATTAACCGCTACTCTCCAGTTGGTTTCTGCCTGCAAGAAACCTACTTAACTCCTCAAATTTCCATCTCCATAAAAAACTACTCAGTCTATTGACTAGATCGGAATACATCCAATTCTGCTCGTGGTGGTGTAGCTATTTTAATTAACACAAGGATTCCAGCTAGGCAAATCACTCTCCAAACCCAAATCGAAGATGTTGCTGTGCATCTGATTGCTCAGACTGCTTTAACTCTAGTCTCAGTTTATCTTCCACCAAATAATACTTACTCTTATAATGATCTTAAGGAACTTTTATTACAGCTACCCTCCCCTATCTGCCTGTTAGGGCGGCGCCTCCATAGCCAGGTGGGAAGGAGCAGCAGTGCGTAGTACACGCTTCCTGATTAGACCGGGGTTCGAGCCCGTCACCACCAAATACGGAGGATGCGGAAAGGTCAGGGAATGACCACCGCATATCCCGGAGCAATATGGCCGTAGTTGCTAATGCTCCTAAAAACCAAATAACAACAACAACTGCCTGTTAGGGGATTTCAATGGCCACCACCCTTTATGGGGATCATCTAAATTAGACAGACGCGGCCGACTGATCGAAACTTTACTGGAAAAACAAAACCCCACTCTTCTTAACAGTGGTTCGCACACCCATGTACAGTTACCTAATGGATAGACTTTTGCCATTGACTTATCGATTTGCTTCTCAATACTGTTTTCAGTCATGCAATGGTCTGCTCTGGATAATCCCATGGGCAGCAATCATTTCCCAATTGTTTGTAATCTGATGACTACACAACCACCATTAGATGAACCCTGCAGGAAATGGAAATTCTCTAAAGCTAATTGGGACAAATTTCAGTCAGCAATCACACTGGACAAAAAAATTATACAACTACATCCCATAGATGAAGTTACCGATTATATCACTTCCTGCCTTTTATTTGCAGCTAAAAGCTCAATTCCAAGACTCGATGGCATTTCAACTGTTGGTGGAATGAGGAATGCACACAAAAGCGAAGTAAGAACAAAATAAAGCATGGAATTTATTTCGTTGAACTCCAACTACAGTTAATCTTATTAACTACAAGAAACTGAAGGCAAAAGCTCGTCTCATTCAAAGACAAGCCAAGAAAGATTTTGGACTCGGTTTGCATCGACTATCAATAGAAACACGAACCCACGATTAATATGGAAGAAAATTAGGCAGCTTTCCGGGAAGTTTCCAACTGTTCCTTCCCCAATTCTCTCCTGCAATGGTCTAGACGTCTCTGCTCCTCTGGATATAGCAAATGCCTTAGGCAAAACTTTTGCTCAAGTCTCAGCTGCTTCCTCCTACACTCCGGAATTTCAGAAAACTAAGACCACCACAGAACAGAGACATATCAACTTTCGAACTTCACTGCTACTTCTATATAACCAGCCACTCCAATACTGTGAACTTATGCAAGCCATCAGAACAACACGCAACAGTGCCGCTGGGCCAGATGGAATATATTATATTATATTATATTATGTTATGTTACAGCACCTTGATAAGAAAAACTTACAAATGCTGCTAGCCTTCTTTAACCGAATCTTCCTGAGAAATGTTTATCCCACTTCTTGGCACCATGCTACAGTTCTGGCCTTTTTGAAACATGGAAAAGACCCCTCCAATCCTAATAGTTACAGACCAATATCTCTGTCCAGTTGCCTCGGTAAAATTCTTGAAAAAATGATCCACAGTCGACTCACTTGAATCATTGAAAGCGAACATCTACTAAGTAATAGTCAGCATGGTTTTCGCCAAAACAGGTCCTCCTTTGATCTGATGATCAAGGCTGAATCCGAAATTTGCAATGCCTTTGTTAAAAACGTTATGGTCTCCATAGATATAGAGAGAAGGCATTCGATACTACCTGGCGTTATGGAATTCTCCGTGACCTCCATAATCATGGTCTCCGTGGCAACCTGCCTATATTTATTAGGAACTTCCTCAAGAGCAGATCTTTCCAGGTGTGATATCAAAATTCCCTTTCTACTACATTCTTGCAAGAAGAAGGAGTACCACAAGGGTCAGCTTTGAGTGCAACCCTGTTTGCCCTCAAAATTGATTCTATCACAAAAGAACTCCCAAATACTGTAGAGGCGTACCTTTACGCTGACGATCTCTATTTCTTGCCATTCACAGAATATGAGATCTATTGAAAGGCAGTTGCAGATGTCTCTCAATAAAGTACAAAAGTGGGCTGAGCTCAATGGATATCGTCTTTACCAACAGAAAACAGTTGCGATCCACTTTTGCAATCAACGCAAATTGCACACAGATCCTGAACTTCGGATATCAAATACCACCATTCCGGTTGCCAGCAATATCAGATTCTTGGGACTAATCCTGGACAGTAAGCTGAATTTCTTTGAGCATGTTAAATTATTACGTACTACCTGTCTCAAAAAGATCAACATGCTAAGAGCTTTATCTGCCCATTCTTGGGGAGCAGACCGTACAACTTTGCTGCTCTTATATAGAGCATTGATCAGATCCCGTTTAGATTATGGTGCTCCAGTTTATGATTCTGCCCGAAGGAGTGTACTACGCTGGCTGGATCCTATTCAACATAATGCACTTCGGATTGCAATTGGTGCGTATAGGACATCTCCAACTCATAGTCTATACATTGAAGCTCATGAGCCCCCTCTGCATCTCCGCAGAAAAATGCTGTTACATAAATACAGCCAAAATACAGACTTGCTCTTTGCATCCTATTCAGCCATACCTTTTCAATCAACCACTAGTTAATCTCTATAGAAATAAACCAAGTAAAATCCGACCAGCTGGCCTACGGCTCCTTGAAATATCACAGAACTGGAATGTTCCTCTCCACAATAGGCAACAGATAAAGAATTACTCTCATCCTCCGTGTGGACCCCCTTTCCTCAACTGACTTGTGATACTTATTTTCTACAGTGGGGAAAGAATTGCCTACCGACATTGAATGTGCAACAACTCCATACTAGCCATCTTCAAAGCTGTGCTGACTTCTTGCCGGTATATACGGATGGTTCCAAATCTGCACCCGAGTATAGCAACTTCTCAGCAATACAATTAGTATGCAATACAATTAGCTCTAGAAAATTTGACTCTACACCCATCTGCAAAATATATAGTTTACACTGACTCTCTCAGCTCAATTAGAGCAATGCAGAAACCCTCTCAAAAGAATCGCCATATTTTAATGAAAATCAGGAGTTTGCTATTGCAAATTGATCACCGTCAACAACTAGTGAAGTTTTGCTGGATTCCGGCACATTCAGGCATAAAAGGAAGTGAATTAGCTGATATATCTGCTAAAAATCCATCAACCTTAGACTTAACTTCTGTCTTCATTCCAGCATCTGATTATAATATCATAATTCAAACAGCATACCATGCACAGTGGACAGAGCTATGGCATAAAGAAACATATAACAAACTTTTTCAATTGAAACAGGACCCAAAATTATGGCACTCGTGCACTCAGACAGGTCGGAGAGAAGTGGTACTTGCACGGATAAGAATAGGGCATACCCATCTGACTCACCTCCATTTACTCACCGGCAATGATCCTCCTCAGTGTTCATACTGCTCTGAACATCTAACAGTCAAACATATTTTGATTGCCTGTCCACCACATCGTACTTCAACACTTCAAAATCTGGCTAATCTTCAAGAACCGTTGACACTACATCATATCATAGGAGAGGAGGCCAATATTAAGGAACTTTTTTGCTTTCTGAAACAAATTAGAGTGTATAATCTTTTATGAATAGCTTTCAGAACTGAAATGAATTTGAATTGCTACGTTCTTAATTATTTTCTGATATAACTACGAAGAGGCGCACTATAGCCATAGCAGCTAATCCGCCAATAAACAATCAATTTAAAAATAGGGAGTGACTTCCCACCCACCCTGTATATATAATTAAAAGACTCAGTGAATAGCTGACAAAGCCTAACTATATACAAATTTACAACAAATGTTAGTCCTGATCTGTGATGAAACAGTGCCAAGGGCACGGAAGCACTCACTCAAAACTTTAAATTTTTATGCCAACAGGAAAAATTAGTACCACGAGCACGGAAATAGTCAAAAACATCTCAGGAGAGGAAAATATACCCTCTCACAAGATAAAATTCAAACTTCAAAACAAACTCCTCGTCCTTCTACACCGCAAGCCAGTTTAGTGAGATATGGGGTTGCCCCCTTATCTGCCTGCCCCGGACCGCTTGGAGGTATACGCAGGATTGCTGTTACCATCCTCAAAGCAAAGAGAAGAAAGGAACGGAAAACGCGACACCTTCTGTAATCACACTCTGCAAGAAACCAAGTACGCGATGCCCCCAGAGCACTTTGTCACCAACATAGTGTCATGGTGTTTGGGTTGGGGCGCCTCTGGTGGTTTCCCACAGCTGTGCCGTATACTGTGCGCAGTAAAACAGTACTCTGTGAAAGCCAGAAGTGTGAGTAGTGTGTTGTTTTAGGAAGTGTAGTGTTGGGTTGTGTTGTCGTCTGGCTTTTTGTCACAGGGCCTCTGATGGGACTCCATGTTGCCCACCACTAACCTCTGGCAGGTAGCCAGGCAGTCCCAAAATGTCTGGCTGGTCTCTGCCAGTGTCACCTGAGCTTCCTGACAGAGACCACAAAAAAAAAAAAAAAAAAAAAGAGAGAGAGAGAAAGGAAGAAAGAGAGTAGGAAAGTGAGGATATAGCTGAGGGAAGAAAAGAGGGAGATAGGACGAGCCTTGAGGATGACAGCGAAGGTATCCTCAGGTGAGATAAGTGAAAAGTCACATTTGGTCCTTGTAAAGTTAAATTCAGATCATTGTCTTCCAAAAATATCAGCTAAATATGCTAATCTATCCAACAATAATTCATCAAAGAAATAGTCTTTCAATTCACATTTTAAATCGCAAAGGAAAACTCACACTTCCGATTAAAGTTCAGAAAGATGATTTAAAACTTTATCCCTAGACAACCATCTGACTTTGCTATGCAGTAGTAGTTTTTCGTGGTCACTCCCCATCTCTTGGCATAACATTTTGAATATTTGCAAATTTAGTGCATGATATTTAATAAAATTAACAATCTTAACCAACTGATCTAAAATAGTTTTCAGTTCTTCCGGTATTTTTTGCTTTTGCAACTAAGTCTTCATGGTGAATACTGCAGTGAGTAAACTTAGCTTCAGGAGTGACTTTCTTTATTGCAGCTACAACACTGCTATGCTTTCTTGTTAAAGAAAGAGTTCCATTAGTACACATGCCAATGCAATTCTTTTAAAGAATATTATATTCCATCATAAAATTGTCTAATTTTTTAAATATTTCATTTGCAGTTGTTTTACCAAATTCTTAACAAAGACCTTTACTAAATCCTCAGTGCTGCACAGTAACTTACTAAAGCAACACTGCCTTATAAGAGAGTTCCCCAGGAAGGAATAGAAAAAAAATGCGAGATAAGACTCGGTCACAATTTTAAGCTTTCCGAGAAATATATAGCTATCCACTTGGAGGTTGAACAAACAAATCATGTGTTTAAAATCAACACGATTTGTGAACTCCTGTTAGATTGAAAACAGATAGGTAAAACACGTAATTATTTACCTTTAGAGGGGGAAATTTTTAATGTTTAATTTTTCATAATTTCATAAATATAAAATATTCAACCGTCTGTTATTCACGTACCACTAAATATTTTTCCATGTACCACTGGTTGAGAAATGTTGTTCTACATCATTCTGTGAAAGTGACAACGTCTTGTACTCGAAATAAAGACTATGATAAATTCTATCAAACAGAAAGTGAACTAACTGTTTGTAAGGATATTGATGGTCTAATGGCAGCAGTATATGTGAGGCAAGTTCCCAAAGAATGGCATCTATTTATAGACACTTCTAAGGTAGCCTTAAGGCTGTGTTATTATACAATGGAAATATGCTGCTTTCTTTATCTCTTGTGTATGCCATCCACAAAAAAGAAACATATGCAAGCATGGCGAATATCCTGTTAGATATACACTAATGAAGAATGTGGAATTTGAATCTCTGGTAGATCCAAATAAAGTTTTGCTTCCACCACTCCACATCAAACTGGGGCTCATGAAAAATTTTGTGAAGGCTTTTGAAACGAGTGGTCCTGCATTCACATCCTTGCAAGAGAAATCACAAGACTTAGTACAGAGACGATTAAGGCAGGTGTTTTCATTGGTCTACAAATGAGGCAAATTTTCAAAGATGAACAGTTTGAATGTATCCTTAGTAATAGTGAGAAATCAGCGTGGAAAGCCTTTCAAAACATTTCCACTGGTTTTCTAGGAAATGTTAAAGGTAGCAACTACAGGCAGCTTATGGAAGATCTGATTACTTCTTATGAAAACTGGGTGCAACATGTCATTGAGGATGCATTTCTTGCACTCATACCTGGGTTTCTTCCTGTCAAACCATGGTGCTGTCATCGTCGGCAATGTCGCCATTGAGACATCACAGCGATGGAAAAAAGATACAAAAGCAAATGGGGAGTGCTGCAATGTTAGCTGATTATTGTTGGATGACGAAAAGGGATGCTCTAGGTGCTGAATACAAGCCAAAGGCGAAAAGGTCCTGTGTTCGATACAGGTATGTTCGTAGCTACATCATACTGCCATGAAAATAAATAATACCTTGTATAAATATAAAAAATTACTTTTTTCAAAAACAAGAGCCAATCTGCCATTGCATTATTTCTGTGTTTAACACCCCAAAATCTATAAAGTAAACTTACTTTGGATAAAATTTACCCAAAATTTGTTGTTCAGTGTAATCAGATCAAGAGTATTACTGCCTCTTGCTGCCTCTCAAACATGCTGCTGAAGAAAGCAGTCATCCAGTAAATCCACAAAAGTCTTGCTAGTGTGCAAGTGACCAACCCACAAGTTCCAGTCAATATGTGAAAAGTTAAAATCCCCCATTATTAAGACATTCTGATTTTCTGGTCCACTCTTTCTATGTACAGTAATGGATGCACCACCTTAGATTTTGTTTCCTAACTCACCACATGACCTCCTCTCTTCCTGTCCTGTCCTGTCTTGTCTGTCCTTTCTGTTGTGTTTTTGTTATGTGAAAGCCTTTAAGTTACATTGTGTGTGTGTGTGTGCGCGCGCACACACACACACATGTTCTGTTAATTGATTTTGTTTACCTTAATTCTTGTTTTTGCCTTATTAGCTTATTTTGCTTTTATTTTTATTTTTCGGTTTCTATTAGGGGCTTACATCTGGTGAGTATGGGCTTGGCATACCCAGAGTTCTGAGCTGGATATCATCATTCTTCTCTTTCTTGGTGATTCCCTTCTACTTTAGACTCTTGTTTTTGTTTTCTCTCTCTCTCTCTCTCTCAGTTAGGGGATAACTCAGGAATTTATATATATATATATATATATATAGATATATATATATTTTTTTTTTTTTTTTTTTTTTTGTCTGGTGCAGCAAAAGCCTCGGGCTTCCTTGCACCATATGGATAATAATATCATAATTTTTGGCTGTTACAGTATTATATTTTAGACAAGGCTTTTCTTTTTATTTACAGATTAGTCATAATAGTATTTTGGAGAACACTTTCCTTTTGGGTTTTCATAAAAATTGCTAGGCTTGTGTGGTTTTTTCCTCCCCTCCAATATAATTCTATTATATTTGAATTTTGGATTATATTTTCCTCTTATTATCATATAATATCACCTATATAATTTGATTAAGGGGTATTAATTGATTTAGTAAAGCAAAGTATATATTTATTTACGCTTCCCAATATTTGATGCTTTCATCTCTGTATGTTTTCTTTTTGCTTAAATGTTTTTCTCCGTATTCCCATACCTTTGTTTTCATTGATTCATTACATTCAATGATAGCTGTATGTCTTCCTGAAATATCAGGACCCCACCTCGTGAGTAAGGCAGTTACGTTCCCTTTATGTCTGAGTACTTTTCATATGCACTTTGCTCTTCTCTACATTTGTATGATTTCATATTCTATTTATGCCCCATGGATTATTAGAGTATTCAAGGAGGACTGTGGTGCTGTTTCTACTATATTTTTCCCCTCACTTTGCCTTTTTTAGCCTTGGCTTATTTCATGCCCTCTTAACTTCCCTACCTCCTCTAATTTTCTTATCTATATAATTTGTGTGTATATATTTTCTCAATCCGCTACCTACCTATTAGTCTATTTGTTATTTTGCCAGTATGCTTCTAAAATTTTGATAAATTATTACTTTTATATTATATTTTCTTGCTCAGGCCTATTGGCATATTATTAGGTCCTGCAATTACTTGCAAGTAGCAATCAGAAACAGATAGCCTTTGCTGATTATTATTTGGAGGTACTGAATGGTGATAATGTACTATTCAGTGTATTCTTATATGATAATTAGCAATAATTTTAGCAATATTAGTTATTTTATTTTTTATTTATTTTTTATGGGTTTATTTTTTTGTTATAGCTTAGGAAACATAACCTTTTCATTATTAACTAGCCTGTGTTCCAATTTTATTTGTAATGTGTGTGTAGGTTTTTTTTTTTTTTTTAAATATCTATTATTCTCCATATACTCTTATTCTCTAATATTATAATCTACTGTAATGTTTGTTTATTTGATGACATTAATCAGTTCTGTTAAATATACTTTAAATATTATCATTCTTCATTTATATAAATTTACTTTACTTTAGATGTTATCATTTTTAATTTTTATGCCTTTACTTTATATCTTGAACTGTTCAAAATTTATTTCAGTTATTTCCATGTGTATTTGTGTGTGTGTGTGTGTGTATATATATATATATGTGTTTTTTTTTATGTTATTTGTATTAGGAACAACTATAGCTGAAAATAGATCTGAGGAATCTTTGATTGAGGAATTCAAAAAGTGAGTTATAATCCACTTCATTGATCGATTCTGTTTTAAAAGAATTTTGTACAACAAATTAGAAAATGATATGCAGTATATAAATATCTTAATATGGTACAAAGCATGTGGTGTACATAAGAATAATAGTTTAATTTCTTAGTAAATAAAAAAAAGAAATCAGAAAAATTGCATTTTCTTTTAACAAATGCAGCACATTTTTTTGTTATGTCGTTATAATATCATCTCTATGAAAAAATCACCTCCGGACTTCAATTTATTAATTGCTTCTCAGAAATGCACAACTTCATAAATCACAGCTCACTCATTTTTTATCCTTCATTATAATGTAATGTTGTTACTAATTGTTAACAAGATTGGTTCAACAAGTCTGCATTGGGTGAAATGTACATATGTGCCTAGAGTGATAATATGCTGTTTGATATTTTTATTATGTACGAGACAAACCAATAAAATTTAATTCCCCCCCCCCCCACAGGCCTGTGTGTGTATGCGCGTGCGTGCGCACACATGCTGAAACTTCAAGCTATTACTGATTGTCAATTTTTTTTCTTTTATCATTACTGAAGTGAGACCAAGACTGCACCTACCAAATTGTCTAAATCTTAAGATTAATAATAAATATATAGATAAATAAATTTTTTCTGTTTATACTCCCAGGATGGCCATTTAGGGTGAGAAGCATTCACAAGAGAGAAAATGAGAGAATACAAGAACTCTATTCAGTTCTTATATTCTTTCATTGTATTCAGCAGTCATGTGGGCATGAACTGTGGTCAATTCAAATGCATGTATTACTGGGCTGAGGCAGCCATCCACATGAACTTCTATCTCCTTTGATTGGCGCCTCCATAGCCAGGTGGGCAGAAGCAGCAGTGCGTAGCACACGCTTCTTGATTAGATCGGGGTTCGAACCCGTGACCACCAAAAAGGGAGGATGCAGAAAGGTCAGGGAATGACTACCGCATATCCCCGGAGCAATATGGCCCTAGTTGCTAATGCTGCTAAAAACAAAAACAAACAAACATCTCCTGTGACTACACTGGTCATAAATGTTTTAAGGCCCTGGGGACCAAGCAGTCACTCTGGGCTTATAGAGCATTATCTTCACTATGATTGGTAGTTTTCTTTCATTTCTCTGCCAATTATAATTTTTTTTAAATAGCTCTACTTTTTTAAAAGTACTAATGAACAAGCCCAGAAAAAGGAGAGCACCAATTTTTTTGGAATGATTTTTAATAATTGGTACCCTTCTTTGAGGAATTGTTTTGAATATGGTAGACTTTCAGAATAACAGCACTTTCAGGGATTCAGTGTGCCGTTTTTTAGATTTTTCTGTTATCCATAAAGTTTTATTTTTAATCTATTTAATGCAGAAATAATGAGGCTAAATAAAAAATATATTAAGAATACTTTATTAACTGCACATAAAAAACATACACATGTTGATATTCACAAGTGTGCATGTTATATTCTGCCATTAATACACTGCTGCTTACGTCCCATTCTATTTTCTTTATTATATCAAGTTTAGTCTGCGCTGTTAGCACAGTGGTATCATCACCATCCTCCCCACACCCGGTGGAAAAGGCCCTTGTTCAAATCCCGTCGATGATGCGAGGAACTTTTATGGACTTTTTTCACTCTGTGGATGAGTTAGTCAGTCTCAGGCATAGATAGCAAGGTTTTCCCCCCCAAAAATTGTGGATTTATTCCAGCAAAACAGGCAAATCGACCAGAGAACATATGCAATTTACAGACACAATACACATGGGTATATGAATTAAGTTTCCAGGTGACCCTAAATATAATAGTTTGGATTATATCAAGCTTGTTACTAAGCTTTAATGTTGTTCTTCTTTTCTTCTCTATATGAGGTTTATTAACTTTAGGAACCATAGTGAGGGGTTTTAATTTAAAATAAATGTAAAACAGCAGTATAATCTGTGATATCAGTACAGAATTCAGTTTGAAAATGGGCGAACATGAACAAATAGAAATACCTTGCCGTTTTCTTTTTTCGGCACTGCATGACATCTGCACTGTATGTAAACATCCGATCTAAATGTGGCATTAGCTCGAATGTTCCGTTATTTGGGGTTCTGTTATTTTGAATAGTGGGAACCTAATCCCTACCAGTAATTTGTTTGATGATGAAGTCGAAATTCTTTTAACTATGGAAATTTTTCATTTACCGTGCGTGCGTGCGCTTGCGTGCATATTTCTTGTATTCTTCAAAGCTTTTATTGATGAAATTTTGTTATACGTGTCTTTTTTTTTTTAAGTACAGATAATACAACCTAACATCACGTTACACAGATATATTCATAACCACTCCAGCTGGCTTAGCTGGATGTAGTACCTCCAAATACATATGATGAAGTTGCCCCTAGACTGGCTAGAAACTGTCCTTACCTAAGGGGAAAAAATTGTGGTTGTCCCCATATGCCACTAAACTCATTCTGAGGCATGAACTCTTAATGGGATCTTCTTGAAGTGTGTAAACAGATCTTTTCTGAGTTGATATTGCAATGAAGGATATCTGAAAAATGAATAGGGGTGGGAACCTAGTCCCTACCAGAATACTCAACATTTCTGAATTCAGTTACAGCAGTGTACTTGCACTGCCCAGTGAGGACATACATACTTACCCACTATGCTGTTTTAAGTGGCAGAAATACAGATACTTGCAAACAAGAACAAGATTCATAGACTAAAGGCAAAGCCAACATACCATTTTGTGTTTTACCATAAGAAAAGTGGTAAAACAAAAAATAGCAACAAACCTTCGTATACTCAAAAGATTACAGGGAGATGTTCCATCAGAACACAAACTAGAATTACTGTTCTATTCAAAGAGTCATTTACTCTTGTTGCATGCTATTTATTAAGCTCACAAAAATACACACAAAGGCCAGTCAGCTGCCACTCCTGTATCTGTACCTTCCAAAATCTAGTGGTAAAGAAAAATTGCAAAAAAATTCAAGTGCTACCAGTAGCACAAGAAAAATGGAGTTAGAAGTTAAGGAGATATCTGACAAGTCAGTCTTAGAACATTTGTTGAGGAAGAAATGGAAACCAGCCAAATGTCATTCTCCCACAAAAGGGTTAAATACAAGACTGAGAAATGCAAGGCCTTCAGCAATTTGGGAGCTGACGAGTGGATCCACCAAGTCCAAATAACAGCTAAATGTTTACAGTGGAATTGTTGTGGATTCTGGCAAAATATAGATGCCATCAAGACTCTCCTGCAGAAGCAGGAGACATTTGAAAACAGTCTCACCTAGTCCCATTCATGGAGGAGTTATTCTTGTGAGCCAACAAAGCCCATTTCAGCCTCTTTACTTACTCACTACTAACATAGGCAGTAGCAATCAGACTTGCAGTTGGGTTTATTAATAGTCTTCTCCATCTGTTTTCCACCTGGGCCTGACATCCCCCAGACAGATCTTATGTAATTGCCCTCCCCAATTTTATTATTATGTGATTTCAGTGGACATAGTACCCTGTGGGGTAGCATTGACATTAATGAAAGAGAATGTGTTATAGAGTATATGCTTACTGATATTGACCTCTTTCTTCTAAATAAGAGAACTAACACTTTATCCTTGCATACCCATATCGTATTGAGTAAATTTCCCTCCACCTCCCAAGTGAAGGGAACCCCTATGGAAGCAATCACTACCCTGTGATCTTCTTCTTTATCTTTGTCTTCTTCCCACGTTTATTTCATGCGTTTCCATCCTTAATTCTTTTCCTCCATTCCTCCCTATCCTGGGCTTCCTCTCTTTTAAATCCTCTGCCACCGTGTCCTTTCACCTTAGGTCTCTTCCCTATCACCTCCAACTTTTCACCTCTTCCCCACATACTCCTCACTTTTTCGTTCCATATGTCCAAGCCACCTCAACCTAGATTCCTGCATTTTTTTTTTTTTTTTTTTTTTTAAGAGGCCTCACCTTAACTGTACCTCTGATGTAGTCATTTCTTATCCTGTCCTTCCTCGTCACACCACACAGCCATCTTAGCATCCTCATCTCCCCCACTTCCATCTTTTTCTCCTGGGCCCTTGTAATCGCCCATGTCTCAGCACTGTACAATAATGCGGGTCTAATACCACAGTTTTTATACAGTCTTCCCTTCATTCTGCAATTTTCTTTCTTATCACCCAGCACGCCACTAATCTTTCTCCAGTTCAACCATCCACATTGCATTCTAAGCTGTATTTCTGCACTCCATCCTCCTTCCCTGTCAACTTTCGATCCCAGATACTTAAATTTCAAAACTGATGATAGCTTTTCCTCCTGCAGTTTTATAGAACTCTCATCTTCTCCATTCAATGCCATATATTCTGTCTTTGTTCTACTTATCCTCATACCTCTCTCTTCCAACGCTTTCCTCCATTCTTCTCTACCTTTCCTTGAGGTGGTTCACACAGTACAATATCGTTCGCGAACAGTATACTCCATGTTGCTGTACTCTTCACATCCATTACCAGATCGAACAGATATGAGCTGAGAGCTGATCCATGGTGCAGTTAAACTGCCACAGAGAACCCCTCAGTCATACCTACACTACTCTTAACCTGAGTCACCGCTCCCTCGTACATTTCCTTCACAAGCCTTACGTACTTTTCTGATGCACCCTTCTCCCTCATGCATCTCCACACCTCTTGTCTGGGCACTTTATCATATCATATGCTTTTTCTAGGTCTATGAACACCATGTGCAACTCTACTTGCATCTCCTTATACCTTTCCATCACCTGCCTTAAATCAAAGATTGCATCTGTTCTTCCTCTTCTTAACAATAAATATATTGTTACAACATAGAAGTTATTGAGCCCTGTAGCTCTGTGTTTCATTAACGTTAGTTCCTATTGTATTATGTTATGTAAGTTCTCTTGTATTAGTTTTCTTGAAACCAGGAAAATATCAGTCTGCTCCAATACATTTTATCGACTGATTTCTTTAACCTTCTTTAGGAAAAACTTTGGAGAAGCAGTGCTTAAACACATCTCCTGGTTTCCTTGAGGCGCAAACACTTATACATAAAAATCTCTCTATGGATTTTGACATAATAGATCTATATTAATTTGATGATTAAGCGGGAATCAAATATCAGAAAGGCATTTGTCAAAAATGAACATGTCGTGGTAGGTTGGGATGAACTTCACTTCGGTTCAGGTCCTGATGGTATTTCTCCAATTGTTCTCAAAACGTGTGCTCCTGAACTTACCCCTGTTCTTTGCTGATTTTTTGACTTTCTTATTCCAAAGGTGTTTTTCCTTCTGCTTGGAAATTTGCTCATATCAAGCCAGTTCTCAAAAAGGGTGACAAATCCCTCTCATCCAATTATTGTTCCATTTCAATTACTTCTACTCTTTCTAAAGTAATGGAGAAATCAATTAGCCGCCAACTCATAAACTACCTAGAAACCTTCTGTCTGATCAACGATCACCAGTATGGATTCCATCAGTGTCGATCCACTGGTGATATTCTGGCTTATGTTACCCATTTATGGACTAATTCAATGGAAACGTTTGGTGAAACACAAACAGTTGCTCTTGACATCTCAAAGGCTTTTGATCGTGTTTGGCATAAAGGTCTTCTAAACAAGCTTCCATCTTATGGTTTGCCAACTGTTTTTTGTAATTGGTTATCCAGTTTTCTCTCTGATCGCTCACTGAGGGTGATGGTAGATGACACTCTGTCTTCTAACTTCTCCACTAATGCCAGTGTCCCCCAAGGTTCAGTTCTTTCCCCCACTCTTTTCCTCTTGTATATTAATGACCTTCTTCCATTGACTGGAAATCCTATCCATAGTTTTGCCGATGATAGCAAAGAAGAATGGAAAGTGGAATGAAAGCATTCCACTTTCCATTTTAAGAAATCTTATTCTGCTCAATCAGCTTCAACTTCTCGAAAATCTGCTACCAGTTCCTTAAATGCCGATCTCCAGGTAATTCTCCAGTGGGGCAAAGACAACTTAGTTGATTTCAATCCTTCTAAAACTCAGTCTTGTCTTATATCTCGCAAAAAAGGATTCTTCTGCTCCTATGCTTATCTTTGGTGACACTTCGATTTCTAGGCAAAATGATATATCTCTTTTGGGGATTACCCTGACTTCTAATCTCTCTTGGCACAAGCACATTATAAATATTGCTTCCTCTGCATCCAAAAAACTTGGTTTTCCCTTTCGCTCTCAGCGTTACTTTTCTTTCCAACAGCTGTTCACTCTGTACAAATCGCAAATCTGCCCTACCATGGAATATTGTTCCCACATCTGGAGGTGGTGCCCCCAAAACCTCTCTCAGGCTTCTTGATTCCGTTCAGAAGAGGGCAGTTAGGTTATTTAATGATTCAACTCTAACAGTCTCTCCACTCGCTGTTTCTGCTGTATGGCTCTTCTACAGATACTTCGATGGGCACTGTTCTTCGGAATTGGCTTCTATAATTCCCGCTCTCTCTTTCAAAACAGTCCGAACACGTGCTGCCAACATCCATTTACTGGCCAACTTCAAACTCACGTAACCACCTTTTCATCTTCCTTGTTTATTCATTCAACTGCCGTTTTGCGGAACAACCTTCCTCCGTACGTATTTCCTGAAAATTACAGTCTACAGAAGTTCCAGTCTAATGTCAACAAATATCTTCTTTTGTCTTCTCATCCTCCAACCCAACCACAGTACTAAGTACTATAGGTTCCAATACCTCTCGTGTTTGGGGTTTACATATAAAAAAAAACTTTTGTATTCAGACTTTCCTAGAAGACAGGACTTCTTAGGTTAATTATCAAAATGCATTCCTCTCAAATGCTTATAGTGGAGGAAGGCAAGTGAAGCGGCACACTGTTTGCTATAAGAATTGAAAGCATAACACTGGAAGATATTTGAAACACTGCAAGTTTATCAGTATGCAGATTCATGATCACATGTCCAGCAAAAATTATGAATTCTGCAGCAAGAACTCCTGGTCTCAGTTAACAGAATTGAAGTTTGGACTTCAGTTATGGCTGTAATTGCTATGATTTTTAAGCACAGAATTATGTTTGTTTTTATTTCTATGAAAAATAAGATTCATCCTGAAACTGAATTACAGATCAAAATGACATCTTCCTCTTACCAGTAGTATCAGATTCTTGGGAAACAGTGTAATGAGACATTCACAAAGAAATAGGCATAAACATGTAGTGCCTAAAAGAAATGCAAAAATAGATGATGTATGGTGATGATGATGATGAACAACAGGCATTGCTAGTGAAATTGCACAGATAGGGAAAGAATTAATTGTGTTGGGTTTGAAAAATGGGCCATTTTTGATTATCACAGTTGGCAGTAATAAAAGTGATTCCATGCTAGATCCCATTTTGGCAATGTTTAGTGATTAAAAAAAAAAATAAAATATTGAAAGCAGCTTGCTCTCGGTGCCATCATTGGAAGGTGATTCTACAGCATTCAACACTGGAAATCTTCAGAGAGTATGTGAGATTCTTTCATAAAATTATCTCTCACTTAGTGTTGATAATGCACCTGTTATGGTAGGCCTAAAAATTGGAACAGCAAGGGTATTAAAAGGTCAATTGAGCACTCAGTGGTAATAGCCTGTCTTTATTATCTTCAGGGCTGCTGCGAGCCTGTGCTGCCAGTAAGCGAAATCCAATTTGCCACCCCAAAATATTTCGATTAAAAAATGAGATAATACGTAAATAATTATTTTTAATTTATTGAAAAAGAAAAGAATTATAACATATCTCACATATAATATAATGAAACAACATACAAAAATAAAAAAAATCATACTCCTTCCTATCATGGCTGGGCAGAATTGCACACACACTTTCAATTCTAACCCTAACTCCTGACTTTTTTTTCAACATTGACCTGTACTTGTTAAATAAGTCTACAGATCTACTCTTAATGTCATTACTACCAATGTGTACGATATCACCTTTTGTGCCCTTAAAAGGTGATATCTGCTGCTCTACAATGTAATGAGCCCTTGTAACCTGGGAAACATACACTGGTCCTATTCCACCTATCCACAATATACTTCCCGTTTCCCTGAAAATTGAGGCACTGACAATCCTGTGGGACCAGCGTATTCTGCCTTGAAGATTGCTGCTGTGTTGCCTGTTGCACAAAAGTGAGCTCTAGCGGTGAGTTGGGCAGCTATTATGACTGGCACAGATTACGACTCATTTGTACTATATTAATATTAGTAGTAAAAAAATGATGCAAAGAAAGATTTATGTAGCATCCGCAAAAAAAAAATATAAAATAAATAAAACAAAACCCAACAGTTCCCGTATTACCTGTCCATCCATTCTAACAGTTTGTCTAGTTTTACTTTGAATTATAAAGTTTATTTTTAATGAACAGAGCAAGAACATCTAACAGTTTATCTAAATCCTTGAATTAGACAAGCTGTTACATGTTCTTGCTTGTCATATTTTATATTTAGATAAGCCACTCAAATAATCAGTATTGCTAGTGAAGTTAATTTTTTTTTTCTTGTTTTTGATATCACAGCTTCAACTCAATGATAATGAATGCAGTGGAACTAAAATACATAAAGTGGAAATGAAATACATAATAAATCTTTTTTTCTCTTTTTTTTGTTTGTTTGTGTCATCAGTACAGTTTAAGTTTTGATATAAGTTTTAAGTAGGGAAATATATCGACATATAATAATAAATAATAAAATATTGCATATAAATGATAATGCACAATGAAACAAAGAAAAAAATTTCATTGAATACCAAAAAACAGTTTCATTTCTTTGATCTTGATGTGTATGATTTACTTTTAGTGGGCAACAACTGACTATATTTTCATTAATTTATCTACTATTCATTAAAATAACTTAATTTATCTAAATTATATTGAAAAAAAAAAAAAAAAATTGAATTATAATATTAATTTTACTATTAATCCAATCCTGTAGGTTAGATGGAGTTCATTGCATTCCAGATCAAAGTGAAATTGCAGGTAATTGCCTTGTATTAATTTACTAATGGTTTATTTCTTAGATGTTGTTTTCATGAGAATTATTTTACTTATTATCAGTTAATGTTGACCACGTTTTATGCACTTGAGGGCAAAAAGATGTTAAAGAATGCCTGAGGGCCATGTCCTGTCAGTTTTTTTCTGATAAATATCACAACAAATATTTATCATACATTATTATAAGCAAAAAATACTTTAAAAAAAAAAAAAAAAAAACAGGTTTGAAGATGACCAGTATGAAACTATAATTTTAATATATGAAAGTTATATTTTGTAAATGAATTTTTTTTTTTTTTTTTTTTTTTTTTTTTATGAGAACCCCAAACACGAGAGGTATTAGAACCTATAGTACTTAGTACCGTGCTTGGGTTGGAGGTTGAGAAGACGAAAGAAGATATTTGTTGATATTGGACTTGAACTTCTGTAGATTGTAATTTTAAGGAAATACGTATGAAGGAAGGTTGTTCCAGAAAACGGCAGTTGAATGAATAAATGAGGAAGATGAAAAGTTGGTTCTGTGGGTTTGAAGTTGGACAGTAAATGGATGTTGGCTGGTGGCGGCACGTGTTCGGACTGTTTTGAAAGAGAGAGCGGGAATTATAGAAGCCAATTCAGAAGAACAGTGCCCATGGAAGTATCTGTAGAAGAGGCATGCAGCAGAAACAGTGCATCTATGAGAAAGCGAGTGGAGAGACTCTGTTAGAGATGAATCATTAATTAACCTAACTGCCCTCTTCTGAATGGAATCAAGAAGCCTGAGAGAGGTTTTGGGGGCACCACCCCAGATGTGGGAACAATATTCCATGGCAGGGCGGATTTGTGATTTATACAGAGTGAGCACTGTTTGGAAGAAAAGTAACGCCGAGAGCGAAAGAGAAAACCAAGTTTTTTAGATGCAGAGGAAGCAATATTTGTAATGTGCTTGTGCCAAGAGAGAGATTAGAAGTCAGGGTAATCCCCAAAAGAGATATATCATTTTGCCTAGAAATCGGAGTGTCACTAAAGATAAGCATAGGAGCAGAAGAATCCTTTTTGCGAAATATAAGACAAGACTGAGTTTTAGAAGGGTTGAAATCAACTAAGTTGTCTTTGCCCCACTGGAGAATTACCTGAAGATCGGCATTTAAGGAATTGGCAGCAGATTTTCGAGAAGTTGAAGCTGATTGAGCTGGACAAGGTTTCTCAAAATGGAAAGTTGAATGCAATGTGCTATCATCGGCAAAACTATGGATAGGATTTCCAGTCAATGGAAGAAGGTCATTGATATTCAAGAGGAAAAGAGTGGGGGAAAGAACTGAACCTTGGTGGACACCGGCATTAGTGGAGAAGTTAGAAGACAGAGAGCCATCTACCATCACCCTCAGTGAACGATCAGAGAGAAAACTGGATAACCAATTACTGAAAACAGTTGGCAAACCATAAGATAGAAGCTTGTTTAGAAGACCTTTATGCCAAACACGATCAAAAGCCTTTGAACCTTTCCATTGAATTAGTCCATAAATGGGTAACATAAGCCAGAATATCACCAGTGGATCGACACTGACGGAATCCATACTGGCGATCGTTGATCAGACAGAAGGTTTCTAGGTAGTTTAAGAGTTGGCGGTTAATTGATTTCTCCATTACTTTAGAGAGAGTAGAAGTAATTGCAATGGGACGATAATTGGATGGGAGGGATTTGTCACCCTTTTTAGGAACTGGCTGGATATGAGCAAATTTCCAAGCAGAAGGAAAAACACCTTTGGAATAAGAAAGTGAAAAAAGGCGGCAAAGAATAGGAGTAAGTTCAGGAGCACAGGTTTTGAGAACAAGTGGAGAAATACCATCAGGAGCTGGAGCTTTCTTAGCATCAAGATTCTTCAAAATCCTTCTGATATCCTTTTGACGGAAGAGCACAGGAGGCATTGAATGGAGCGTGTTAGGAATGGTGGGAGGTGTTTTACCAAGATCATTAATACATGAGCTGGAAGAAAAATGGGATGCTAGCAGGTCAGCTTTATCCTTGGCTGAAGTGACAACAGAACCATCTGGTTCTGTTGTCACTTCTAATTCTGTTGTCTAATTCCAAAGGTGTTTTTCCTTCTGCTTGGAAATTTGCTCATATCCAGCCAGTTCCTAAAAAGGGTGACAAATCCCTCCCATCTAATTATCGTCCCATTGCAA
This sequence comes from Mastigoproctus giganteus, assembly GCF_048544385.1. NCBI lineage: Eukaryota > Metazoa > Arthropoda > Arachnida > Uropygi > Thelyphonidae > Mastigoproctus > Mastigoproctus giganteus. The sequence goes on along the minus strand of NC_143579.1, from coordinate 123,269,892 downwards.
TTACTTTTAATCTTTCTAAATTAATGGAGAAATCAATTAACCGCTAACTCTTAAACTACCTAGAAACCTTCCGTCTGATCAACGATCGCCAGTATGGATTCTGTCAGTGTCGATCCACTGGTGATATTCTGGCTTATGTTACCCATTTATGGACTAATTCAGTGGAAAGGTTCAGTGAAACGCAAGTATTTGCTCTTGACATCTCAAAGGCTTTTGATCGTGTTTGGCATAAAGGTCTTCTAAACAAGCTTCCATCTTATGGTTTGCCAACTGTTTTTTGTAATTGGTTATCCAGTTTTCTCTCTGATCGCTCACTGAGGGTGATGGTAGATGGCTCTCTGTCTTCTAACTTCTCCACTAATGCCAGTGTGTCCCCCAAGGTTCAGTTCTTTCCCCCGCTCTTTTCCTCTTGTATATTAATGACCTTCTTCCATTGACTGGAAATCCTATCCATAGTTTTGCCGATGATAGCACATTGCATTCCACTTTCCATTTTGAGAAACCTTGTCCTGCTCAATCAGCTTGAATTTCTTGAAAATTTGCTACCAATTCCTTAAATGCCGATCTTCAGGTAATTTTCCAGTGGGGCAAAGACAACTTAGTTGATTTCAACCCTTCTAAAACTCAGTCTTGTCTTATATCTCGCAAAAAGGATTCTTCTGCTCCTATGCTTATCTTTAGTGACACTCCGATTTCCAGGCAAAATGATATATCTCTTTTGGGGATTACCCTGACTTCTAATCTCTCTTGGTACAAGCACATTACAAATATTGTTTCCTCTGTATCTAAAAAACTTGGTTTTCTCTTTCGCTCTCGGCGCTACTTTTCTTCCAAACAGCTTCTCACTCTGTATAAATCGCAAATCTGCCCTGCCATGGAATATTGTTCCCATAACTGGGGTGGTGCCCCCAAAACCTCTCTCAGGCTTCTTGATTCCATTCAGAAGATGGCAGTTAGGTTAATTAATGATTCATCTCTAAGTCTCTCTGCACTCGCTTTCTCATAGATGCACTGTTTCTGCTGTATGCCTCTTCTACAGATAAATCCATGGGCACTGTTCTTCTGAATTGGCTTCTATAATTCGCGCTCTCTCTCTCTCTTTCAAAACAGTCCGAACACGTGCTGCCACCAGCCAACATCCATTTACTGTCCAACTTCAAAACTACAGAACCAACTTTTCATCTTCCTCATTTATTCATTCAACTGCCGTTTTCTGGAACAACCTTCCTTCATATGTATTTCCTGAAAATTACAATCTACAGAAGTTCAAGTCCAATGTCAACAAATATCTTCTTTCGTCTTCTCAACCTCCAACCCAAGCACGGTACTAAGTACTATACGTTCTAATACCACTCGTGTTTTCGGTTCACATAAAAAAAAAAAAAAAAAAAAAAAGTAGTCTTTCATGTGTAACAGTATCAAAAGCTTTCCTGAAATCTAAGTATAGGATATCAAAATTATTTTTTGCCTCCAGTTCCTTTGTGACCACATCATAGTATCCAGTCAAATTGGTCAGACAAGATATCCCTTTGACTAACCCATGCTGTGTTTGAATTGTTACTGCTGTCTTGTCTAGATGATCCTGCAATGCTTCTTTAACCAGTGACTACATCATTTTCCCTGAAACAGAAGTCAAAGTAACAGGTCTGTAATTACTCGTGTCACCCCTTGATCCCCCTTTGAATTGGAGATACATTTGCACATCTCTAGGCCCTGGGTACTTCTCCTGTCCAAGAAAGCTTTCATAATTATGGTTAAAGGTTTGCTTACTTCCTTTGCTGCTTCCTTTAATATAACTGGATAGTTCCCAGCTACTACAGGTGCCTTCCTTATGTTTAATTTCAACAATTTCTCTTCCACTTTGCTCTCAGTTATTATAAAATCACGTAGCTCCCTGTTAGTTTGATAAACTTCTGACATTCCCCTCCTTGAATAACTCCTCATGTGTGAATGCAGATGCAAAATACTCATTCAGTTTATCAGCTGCATGATCATCGATAGATGCACCATGTGTGTTAAGTGGACCAATCTAATTCATCCCTTATCTTCTAGAGTTTACATAAGTAAAAATCTCTTTGCTGGTTTTCTTTGCATCCTTTGCCAAAGATTTTTCATAATCTCCCTTCAGTTGCCTAACCTTCTTTGTGACTTGATTATGAACTAGCTTATATATACCATAGGCTTCTGTGTCTCCTGACAATTTATGTGCATCCCATACATTTTTCTTCTCTGCCATGAGCCTGTTAGTTCATCTGACATCCATTTGGGCTAAACCTAGAGCAGTATTTCTTAGTTGGAACAAAAAGCCTAGTAACTTCCAAAATTACTTCCTTCAATGCCTCCCATTTAGAATTTGCTGTTGGTTAACATCATTAGTTGGTCCCACTGTATAGAACCTAAAAAATCTTTGTGACCACTGTAGTTGCCCTTACGAAAGCAAAAACCGTTCCCTTTACTCCTGTTACATCTTTAAGTAAATTCCATATCAGTACACTGTGATCACTGCCACTTAGTGGTTCCTTTATCTGTAAATTCTTAATGCATGAATAAACACTGCTGATAATCAGATCAAGAGTATTACTCCCTCTCATTGCTTCTCTAACGTGCTGCTGTAGAAAAGAATGATCCGTTTAATCCACAAAAGCCTTGATAGTGTGAGAGTGACGAATCCACATGTTGCGGTTTATATCTGCGAAGTTATCTATATCTGATTTTCTGGCCTACTCTATTTCTCTATCTAATTGTTCAATGTACTCATCAGAGTCATTAAGCCTATAATAAAAATTCCTATCCTCATTTTTGCTTTTCCAGTGCTGACCAAACTGACTCAACATTGCACTTCCTTAGATTTTATGTGTTTCTGAACTAATTGCATAACCCCCTTCTCACTTCCTATCATGTCTATCCTTTCTGTTTCTTAAAGAAACACATAAAATGTATTTGTTAACTTACAGCAGGGGTGGGCAACTTTTTTCGTCAGCGGGCCGAATGAAATTTTCGTATCATGATGCGGGCCGAATGAAATTTTCGCATCATGATGTGGGCCGGAATAGATTGAACGATTTAATAAAAAAAATCAGAACCTAAAAAATGTTATATTACTTGAATTACCAAATTATTAATGTATTTTTAAAAAAAATATCTGAATGTCCAATTATCATTGAAAATGCGGCATTCGGCATCAATTTTTCTTTTTTTTTTAATTGGCTCATTTTATGGGCTATAAATTATATTAAATTAAAAATTATAATAATTAGAAAAGGCATAAAACATAAAATATCTCGCACAAATATTATTTTTTTTCAATAAGAAGTCAAACCCAAAGGAACTTTGTTCGATCGATGCTACAATAATAATTAGGAAATAACTCTTTGACACTGCGTAGAATCACTTGGTTACTGTTGTACTGGCCGCGATTCCCGATTGAACCGAATTAAGCTGAACGTTTACGGCGAGTGTAGTTAGGTATGGATTTTCTATATTTATACATTTACCGTGGGGGCCGGATTCAACATCGTTGCGGGCCGGATGTGGCCCGCGGGCCTGCTGTTGCCCACCCCTGACTTACAGCATAACCCCTCCTCCCTTCCTTTCCTGTCTATCCTCTCTGTACACATTGTACTCCCCAAATTCCTATTCTGCTTCCTTTATATCTCTAGATGGCATCATGTCTCTGATATCCCAAAAATATTTGCGTCTTAACCAGCTCTTCAAATTTTTGATGACCCCCAGCAGTTCCTGAAATCCCCAGGAACTGGCTTTCTGGATTTTCTGCTCAATTGGATTCAGGAAATATTTCGATACTGCTTCACATAAAAGACTCCTGAATAAATTGGAGCAGTGTGGCATTAAAGGCACGTTACTGCTCTGGATAAAGGGATGGTTGAGTGGAAGAAGACAGTGGTTATTAATGGAAACAGCTTTTCATGGATTAATTTTAAGTAGTGGTGTACTCCAGGGATCAGTGTTGGGCCATTGTTGTTTTCTATATTTATCAATGATATTGATGAAAGTAAATCAGTGTTCAGTGAAAGTGCATCACCCTTAAAATAGCAATTTTCATCCGAATTACGTAAGTATATGGCAATATTTCTTACAGATTGCACCACATAAGATTGACATGTGTAGGTGATGATGTAATATTGTGTCAGCTGTTACTTTCAACTATATAAGCACGCTCTGCAAGAGTTGCAGTCATTCCTTACTTGTGTCAGGATAGCGAGTTACGCGCAGTTGACGCCACGAAGAAAGGGTGCTATTGTTGCTTTAAGTGAGGACAGATGTTCTTCCCATCAAATTGCTTATAGAGTGTCTTGTAATCAGTTGGCAGTGAGTAGATTTCTTTCCAAATTCAAGAACACTGGTTCTGCTGATAGGAAAAAAGGAACTGGACACAAACAAGTCTCTATGCCAAAACAGGACCGCGCGTTGAAGTGCTTATGCCTTAAAAACCATAAAGATTCTTTGTCTGAGCTGAAAAGAGAATGGGAAGAACATACAGGAGTGGTAGCAAGTGCAGTAACACTCAGAAGACACCTCTTCAGAAATGGACTTGTAGCCCGTTGTCCAAAGAAGAAGCCCCTCCTCACACAAAAAATGAAAAAGGTCCGATTAATTTGGTGTAAGGAGCATGTCAAATGGACCCCCGAGCAGTGGAAGTCAGTTATTTTCTTGGATGAGAAGAAATTCAACCAGCATGGCTCTGATGGGAGACAAACGATTCACCGTAGACGTGGTGAAGAATACCATCCAGACTGTATGGTATCTACAGTGAATTCCCTACCAGCTAAATGATATGGGGGTGCATTTCGTATCACTGAGTAGGTCACGTGCAGTTTATAAAAGGTTCCATAAATGCCACCTGGCTATATTGGAAGGCAAATTGTTGCCAACCATTAGAGACCATTTCAACCTGCCAAGTAACTGCATCTTTTAGGATGACGCTGCTCCTTGTCATCGGGCAAAAAGTGTAAGTAGGCACTTCTGTAGTTATTTTAGCTTCATTTCTGCATTAGAGATTTGACAGTAATGTGTTTACATTTGTTACAAGTGAGAAAATGGTTGGAAGAACGGTTCATTACAACTTTTAGTTGGGCAGGAAACAGCGTGCACCTGAATCCTATAGAGAACTGTTGGCGTCGTGTGGAATTTGCAGTTGCCAGAAAGAAACCAAAGACCCTTCTTGAACTTCAGGAAGCCATAATTCATGTTTGGAACCACAAACTATCAGTTGATTATTTTCAGAAATTGATCTTGTCAATGCTTCGACGGTGTGCTGCTGTCATCATGGCCAGAGGCAGTTCAACTAAATATTTGTTTGCACCTGGTGAAATTTTCATTTAAAATGATAAACTGAAGCAAATTGAGGGCTTCTGATAACATTTCAGCCATAATTGTCGTGTTTACCAAAACTGTTGTATAAAGGTTGCAAATGCTCATTTTGGAATATTTTGAGAGCATCTGTCAAATATTACTTAGCTTTGCCTTAACTATAAATAAATATCTTTTGTTTATATTTCTATTTGTGTTAGTCATTAATGTAACATACCATTGTGAAAAAGGGTTAGAAATGTGAAATTCCTAGGTGAGCACTTTTTTTTGAACACCAGTGTATATCAGACTTTATGCCTAGGTTTGTGGATGGTACAAAGGTTGGCAGAGTGGTTAATGACAGTAATCGAGGTATGTTACTGCTGCAACAAGATTTAGAAACGTTAGGCAGATGGCTGAGAAATGGCAGTTGAAGTTCAACATTGTCAAATGCAATGTATTGCATGTGGGTAGCATAATCAAAGAGTAACAATTGTGTGTGGTATTACACTCAGTGTAGTAGAAAATAAAAATAAAAAAAAGACCTTAGAATAATTGTGCAGTCAAATATGGAGTTCTCTGAGCAGTGCAGACATGTTATGGGCTTTTATCATTGATATACAGGAACCTTGGAAGTTGGGATAAAGAGATTATCTCATTGTACAAGACAATGGTTATTAGCATTAGTAGAGGCATTTGATGGGAGAAAGCAAGCTTATGTAGCATCAGCCAAAAAAAAAAAAAAAACCACTTCCACTTCACCCCTCTGTTCGTTCAAAATACCTGCCCAGCAGAGCCTTAAACTTATTTAGGCTATCAGCTTCCACGACAAGGGATGGAAGTCTGTTCCACCAACCAACCACCCGCTGGCTAAAGGTAAATTTCCGCACGTCTATCCTACATCTGTCTTTCCTCAATTCGAATATATGCCCTCTCAGGTGATTATTCTGAGCAAAAGGAAGAATCCCATCAGCATTGAGCATGCTCAAACCTTTCAAGGCTTTATACACCTATCAGATCACCTCGTTGGTGCCTAGTCTCCAGACACTGTAATTTGCAAAACTTAAGCCTTTCTTCATAAGAGCACTCCTTTGTTCCATTCACTAATCTTGTTACCTTTCTCTGTACTCGTTCCAGCAGCTCTACATCCTTCTTGAAATGAGGCCTCTAGACCTGTATATGGTACTCTAGGTGTGGCCTGACCATTGCCTTATACAAAGGAATAATCACCTCCTTATCCCTGCTAGAAAAATTCCTATATATCATTGACAATACATCATGAGCTACTCTTGCAGCCCGTCTGCACTGCTCAGAGAACTTCATATCTGACTGCACAACACCCCCAGGTCCCTTTCATTCTCTACCACTGTCAGTGTAGTACCACAGAGTTGATACTTTGCTCTGGGGTTGCTGTTTCCCCTATGTAGTACTTTACATTTGTCAATGTTGAACTTCATTTGCCACCTCTCACAGCCCATCTGCTCAACCTTTCCAGATCCTGTTGCAGCAGCATAGTGTCAGTAGTGTGCTTGACAACCGTGCCAACCTTCGTATTGTCTGCAAACTTGGACATTAAGCTTGATATACCATCATCAATATCATTTATAAATACAGAAAACAATAATGGACCCAACACTGAACCCTGAGGGACTCCACCGATAAAATTAGTCCACGATGAGCAGTGTCCATTGATTTCCACTCTGTCTTCTCTCCCTCAACCACCCCTTTATCCATAGCAGCAATTTGCCTCCATTGCCACACTGCTCCAATTTGTGCAACAGTATCAAAAGCCTTTCTAAGATCCAAGTATATAATATCAAAGTTATTCCCTGCATCCAGTTTTTTTTGTGACTACATCATAGTATCCAATCAAATTGGTCAGGCAAGACTTCCCCTTAACAAAACCATGCTGTGTCCGAGCTATAACTGAAGTCTTGTCTAGATGATCCTGTAGTGCTTCTTTAACCAGTGCCTCCATTAATTTTCTGGGAACAGAAGGTAAAATCACAGGTCTATAATTACTTGTGTCAGCCTTTGATCCTCCTTTTTGAATTGGGGTCACATTTGCACATCTCCAGTCTGTGGGTACCTCCCCTGAGTCCAAGGAAGCTCTCATAATTATGACTAAGGGTTTGCTTACTTCCTTTGTTTCCTTTGCTGCCTGTTTTTGCGCCAATAAACAAAAAATCAAATCAAATCAAATCAAACCTTTGCTGCCACCTTTAATATAACTGGATAGATCCCATTCACCCCGGGTGCCTTTCTTGTGTTTATCTTCAACAATTTCTCCTCCACTTTACTCTCAGTTATTACAAGACTCTCTAGCTTACTGCCAGAGTTGAATACACCTCTGGCTTCCCCTCGCTGAATAACTCCTCATGTGTGAATGTCGATGCAAAATATTCATTTAGTTTGTTAGCTACCTGAGCAGGTTCATCAACAGTTGACCCATCGATATCAAGTGGACCAATCTGATTCATCCCCTTCCTTCTAGAGTTTATATAAATAAAGAACTCTTTGCTGTTTTTCTTTGCATCCCTTGCCAAAGATTTCTCGTAATCTGCCTTCGCCTGCCTAATCTTCTTTGTAACTTGGTTACAGATCAACTTGTATCTACCATAGGCTTCTGTGTCACTTGTTAATTTGTATGTATCCCATGCATTTTTCTTCTCTGCCGTATGTCTCATTAGTTCATCTGACATCCATTTAGGCCTAAACCTTGAACAATATTTCTTAGTTGGTATATAAAGCCTAGTAGCTTCCAAGATAAGTTCTTTGAATGCTTCCCAATTTGAATTTGCCGTTGGTAACATCATCAGTTGGTCCACTGTATAGAATTTAAATACTGTCTCAGACCACTGTAGTCACTTTTACGAAAGCAAAAACACTTCCGTGATGGTAGTTACCTCTTTGAGTAAATCCCACTTCAGCACACTGTGATCACTGCCACCTAGTGGTTCCTTTATCTGCAGATTCTTAATGCATGAAGAATCACTACTGATAATCAGATCAAAAGTATTACTCCCTCTAGTTGCCTTCCGAACATGCTGATGTAGTAAACAATTATTCCAATAAATCCACAAAAGCCTTGTTAGTGTGTGAGTGACCAACCCACAAATTCCAGTCAATATCTGGGAAATTAAAATCCCCCATTATAAGACTCTTTGATTTACTGGCCCACTATTTCCCTGTACAGTTTCTTATTATACTCATTAGAGTCATTAGGCCTATAGCACACTCCTACTCTCAATTTCGATCTCCCAATGCTTATGTCACACCAAACTGACTCGACACTGCACGGTCCAGGATGTCGACTGCATAACCCCTCCTCCCTTCCTATCCTGTCTATCCTTTCTGTAGATGTACTCCCCAAATTCCAGTTCTGCATTCCTTATATCTGTGTGACACCGCGTCTCTGATATCCCAACAATATGATGTTTTGAGCAATACCTCAAATTCATCAAATTTATGTAGATTCTCGAGTACTGTAACAGTTCTGAAGCCCTCATTTTTAGGAAGATTATAGGTCTGCTGAAATGGGTGCTGAGAATGGCAATAAGATTGGTGAAAGGAATAAAGGGTGACCTTATCAAGGAATGCTTAAGTTCTGCAAATACTCTGTCTGGAGACTAGGCACCTGCAAGGCCATCTGATTGAGGTGTTTATCACTTTGAATGCATTGAGCAAGCTCAATGCTGATGGCAATCCTCCTCTTGCTGAGACTACGCACATATGGGGGTATACTTCAAATTGAGGAAGAATGGTTGCAGGATAGATGTGCAGAGGTTTGCCTTCAGCCAGCAGGTGGTTGATCAATGGAACAAACTTCCAGCTGTTGTTGTGAAAGTGGGTAGTTTGAATAAATTCAAGGAAGAACCAGGGAAATTATTAGGGCTGATGGGCAGATAATATGGATTATTTTTTTGGCTGATTTTTATAGGCTGGCCTTCTTACTAATACTAAATTGCCAGCAATAATACTAAATAGTACTCCTCTTTACTAAATTGCTGCTAAATAATAAAAGTTAATCAAGTTTTTTTTTCTGAATTTCTTGGCTACCCATTTTAAATTTGATATGTTTATTTTTTGTTTGACCTAATTGGAAGTTATCTGTTGTTTGACAAAATAAGTCCAAAAGTGGTTATAATATTGCTTTTTTTCGTTTTTTTTTTAATGAATAGCAGATTTACTTACTGGATGATGTTATTCAATTGCAAGGGCTGAGAAGTGTTATTGTTGCAATCAGTAATAATCTGGGATTACTGCTATCCTTATATAATGTACCGCATATGGATAGCAGTAGTCCCAGATTAATGTGTCAACTGTTTGATACCACATCCATGGTCATCATCCATTTTCAATCCACCGCAGGATGAAGGCCTCTCCAGCAACTTTCCAGTTCCTTCTGTTTTGTGCAATGGCCATCCATTTACTACCCACAAACTCATGAATTTCATCTATCCATCTCCACCGTTGTCTTCCAGGTTTTCTTCTAGCTTCTCTTGGGTACCATTCTGTTATTTTCTTAGTCTATCTGTCATCATGTCTTCGAGCTGTGTGCCCTGCCAAAGACCATTTTAGTTCTTCAGTTTTGATAAGAATGTCCTTTACTTTAGTTTGCTGCCTAATCGATGTGTTTCTCTTCTTATCTAACAGTCTGATTCCCAATATAATTCATTCCATTCTTCACTGTGTAGTTCTCAGTTTCTCTTCCATTCTTTTGGTGAGTGCCCAAGTTTCACTTCCATAAGTCATAGCGGGGAGTATACATTGGTTCATTATTTTACATTTCAGACAAATTGAGATATTGCTCCTCAGTATGTGACTATATTTCTTGAATGCCATCCATCCAAAATTTATCCTTCTCTTGACTTCCAGCCATTTATCATTATTACAGCTAACGACTTGTCCCAGATAATTATGACTCCACCTTTTCAATTACTGCTCCTTCAATCATTATGTCACTTTCTGTGGCATACTTGTTCATCATTACTTTTGTTTTAGCCATATTCAACTCTAGTCCAAAATCCTTACTAACTCTGCATAACTGATTAAGATTTTCCTCTAATTCTTTGGGATCGTGGCTTATGACCAGAATGTCATCTGTAAATTGTAAATGGTTTAGGTATTCTCCATTCACATTGACTCCTTTCTGCGACCAGTCTAATCTTCTGAAAGCTTCCTCAAGGGCAGCAGTAAATAACTTCGGAGATATTGTGTCTCCTTGTTGAACTCCTTTCTCAATTTTAAATTTACTACTCTCTTTGTCTGGTCTAATAAAGGAGGTAGCATTCTCATGTTTTCTTCAAAATCACAATATATGGGGTATCTATGCCTTATCTTTCCAGTGCTTGAAACATTGCCTTATGCTATATGGAGTTAAGAATCCTATCCTAAAGCCAGCGTGCTTGCTCTTTTGGTTGATTCTCATCAAGTATTTTTTCTAATCTGTTAGTAATGAACCTTGTGAATAACTTGTAGATGTGGGATAACAAGCTAATTGGTTTGTAATTTCCAATTTCTGATTTATCTCCTTTCTTATGCAGCAAAACTACGATTGCATTATTCCACTGCTTAGGCGTCACACCTTTTCTAATGCACTTTGTGAAAAGCCTTGCCACTTTTTGTGTTATGTCTCTTCCTCCCAATTTTAACAACTCTACAGTAACTTCATCTTCCCCACGGGGCTTTCTGATTCTTAATTTTCTTCAATGCATGTTCTACCTCATCAGGAAGAATATCGGGTATGTCGTATGCGTTGCTACTTTGCAATCCATATTCCCCACTGCTGGCATCATTCCCTAGCTCCTTGTATAATTCTCTATAGTAGTCTTCTGCTATTTGAATTATGCCTTCTCTGCTGTTTATAAGTACACTATCGCTATTCCTCAGTTTCAGTACCATTTGTCTTTCTGTATTACTGCTCATTGCTGCTGATTTAAATCCTTTGTTTTCCTTTAATGCTTGTTCTACTTTTGTGTTAAATCTTCTTATGTCTTCTCTGAGTCTCTCTCTAATGGCTTTGCATAACTCAGTATACTCAATTTTCTCCCTGTCAGTGTTTTTTTTTTGCTCTTCATTTGTCATCTTCTGTTCATCATGACAAGTGTTTCTTGTCTAATTTTTTCACAAGTTCCCCTTTCTGTGCTGTTTTGTCTGTTTCCAACCTTAGCATTGAAGTCCCCCATAATGATAGTGTAGTGAGTTTTCTGTTCATCTAGAAGACTGAATTTCATTGTACATTACTTCAACCTCTTCATCACCATGGCTCGATGTTGGTGCATAAATCATCATAACCTTTTAGCTTATACCTCTTAGAAATCCTGAGTAGTAGTCTTGACACTCTTGGTGATGTACTTTTGAATTCCAAAATGTTGTTTTTTAAATCTTTATGGACCCGAAAACCAACTGCACCTTCACTACTTTCACTGTTTCCATTGGTGTACTGCAGATTTCCACTTGATAAACTTATAAGTGATTCATTTCTTCTTGTTTCAGCCAAACTGATGATATTCCAATTCACATTTTCTAGTTCCTTTTCCAGCTGTAATATCCTGTCTTCACCAATGAGCGATCTTTCGTTGTAACAGGCCAAGTTCAGTTTCCATGCATGGCAGCCTGGTCATACCCAGAGATTCTTAGCACCTTCTGCTTTCACTCTGATCCTCTCGCTGCCGTAAGAGGGGGAGTGAAAGCCGCGGGGGACTGAGGGCCATTTGTTTCGCCTTACTGTCATGTGCTGGAGGGTTTGGTCTCTTCCTCTTCATGCTGATCAGGTGTCTTGAAGAGACCCACACTACATGTTGCCACCTATGTGAAGTAACAGGGCTTACCATCGAGAAGGAGTGCACGAGTGGATTTTAGGAAGGCAGGTGAACCGGACATCTCCTAAATCTTCTGAAATAGAAAGATATTGGATCTTTTAGTGTTTTAGACTTCGTGTCTGATAACACACAGAATGCCTGTTCTCCTCTAAGGCCCCCATGGTAGTAGAGAATAAGGTCAAGGTGTGTTTGTTTCAGTAGCAGTCTCCAGGGTTTCCCCTATATGCCAATGTAGCATCTGAAAAGGTGAAGGCCGGCAAGTGTATGTATGTAGGTGTGTAAGTATGTGTCTTGTTATGTTGAGTGCCAGCACTGGTGACTTTGCGGCCCCCAGGGGGCACTTGGTCCCCTGCCCACTGACTCCCAACCTTGGCCACGAGGAGGTGCGCCAGGGTCCACTTTCTAGCTGAGACTCTTACCGGGGCTATTAGGTAAGAAAACCTGGGAGTATGGGGATTGGAAGGGATGGGAAGGTTGGATAGAAGATAAGGGGAAGAGATAGCCATCCCATGAAATAAAAGAGAAAAGTTTACAATAGTGTGTAGAGTGAAAAAAAAAAAAAAAAAAATATATATATATATATATATATATATATATATATATATATATATACTGGTTAATTGAATAAATTGCTTCGATTTGGTCGATTTAATCTATTTTATGGTATTTATTTATTATCTATATAGGTATTTAGGTGTATAGGGAACAAAGGAAAACCAGTTAGCATGTGTAGTCTAACTTCTTCCTGGGGGTCTGTACATGTAATGGAAATAATAATAATAAATGAAGTTTATATTATATATATTTCTAACAAACATTAAATAAACATCAAATTAATGTCAACTAACATTCTTTTACCTGGTCATGAAGTAGTGGGTAGATGACCAGGTAAAAGAATGTTAGAATAGATGGAGAAGTTAATAACTTCTCCATCTATTTTTATTTTATTTTATTTTACTTTCATTGGTGACACTTATATATATATACAAAAATAAAATTTAATAAAAAAAAATATATATACTAAAATAAAATATAATAAAAAAATAAAATAAAATATATAAAAACAAAAAAAAAAAAAAAACAAGTACTTATATATAATGTTTACTATTAGCTGAGTGAGTACTATCACCACTTCTGGGGGACTTAATCAGAAAAACCAAAACTATAAATAACACTTCATTTAATTAATTAACACTATTTCAAAAGTATTAGGTCACAGCAACCAGACACACTTGTCCAGTCATTGTACAGGACTCAACTACTTTGCCTCTTAATAAATTTTTTTTTTTTTTTTTTTTTTTGGAGAATAAGAAACAATTGGAAGTACAGGAATACTGTACTTCCCTTCCGATAATGATCCCTTCATCGACAGGATTCGAACTCGGGTATTTTCCAGCCAGTGTGGGGAAGGTGGAAATTCTATCAACTTTTCCTACCCATGAGGGCTTCAGTAGTCATATCATCAAAACCTTCCGTTCCTACCGGCGTAGCAAGTTCTACTATCGCACCGATTCCATTTTCTGCCCGTTCAATCATATTTCCTGAATAAACTGACTCTTTTTTTTTCCGCACATGCATTTAACTTTGACGGTTTTACTTCTTTCAGCGATAAAGCTATGATTCTGATACAGTACAATTGAGAAATGTTTCCATGCCTGCATTACTTCAGTAGATTCAGAATCATTTTTTTCCAAACTCCATTGTAACGATTTTCTGATGGAATGAGTTTTAAAGGTGGATATATTGTCTTGATCTAATGGCTGAAAGAAACAAGTTATATTAACTTAGTACAACTGTGGTGGTAGGAACATAACTTCAATGTTTAGATGACTTAAATCTTTTGCATGGCCTGGCGTACTATCCAACAGTAATAAAACTTTGAAATCTAGATTTTTCCACAAGTTCAATAGCAAAGAACGTAACTGTAGGATTTCCCAACAAAATGAAATACAGGGATTTCTCAGCAATTTTTGTTTTGACTAGCAAGTCAACAGTGGGGATTCAAAAAGAATGGAAATGTTGAAAAATTACATCCAACATAATAGAAGGGTTTTCCCTGCACAAAAGCTCAGAAATACCCTGTTATGTGAGGTTTACCGAAATTCTCTAACTGTGTTAGAGCGAAGCCATGTTATATAAGTAAGGTGTTGTGCGAGGATTGCCACAATTTATCAATATTGTTAGAGCAAATCTGTGTTGTAGAAGTACCGTGATATATGGGGGTTGCCTGTATACTATGTTTTTTCCTATACATACATACCTATGGTAAGTTTAATTTATAAATTAGTCACAGTAAGAGATTAACAGCAATAACTAATAGTACAATAGAGCGATTATAACAATATACTGTAATAAAAGTTATGTGAATGTGGTCTCTCTCTTTTGGAAGAACTTTGTAATCAGAAGTTTTTGTCTCTTTCTTTTTAGCTCATCAAAATGTTGCTGCAGAGGTTGTAATCCTTCAGTGATCATATATGGGTGACTTTTATGCTGTATTCCATCTGAGCACCGTATTCCAAATTTTGCCCTTTAATGTCTGCAATTCAAAACACTTCAGCAAATTTTGGTAATGTCCACATTGCTGATTCTGCTTCAGTTTCTTCTTCATCTTCCTCTGTAGAAGACTCAATAAGTTCTTTCAATTCCTCATTTGTTAACACTTCTTGATAGCCTCCAATATGTTCTCCCACTTCTTCATCAAGCATGTCGGCAAATCCTTCTCCACCAATTTGCCTTGCTGTGTGAATGATTTTCCTAACTTCTCCATTGATCTCCGGGAAGCCTTTAAGATTATTCCCGACTTCACTCTATAAGTTCTTCTAGCAGTCATTCACAGTTTCTGGTTTTAATTCATCCATTGCAGCTTTGATGAATGTTATTGCATTAGCAGTAGTGATTGATTTCCAGCACTGAGTTATATCCAGATTAGAATCTGCATCAGTTGCAATCAGGCCTGTGTACGTGGCCTTGACAAACCGAATGGTCAAGGGGCTGAAGCAATGACGTTGTATTTGGAGGTAAAAATACAACCTTGACATTTTCATAGCAAACAGATTCAGGATGGCCAGGTGCATTGTCCTTATTTGAAGTCCTTATTAATAGGACTTCAAATTCCAACCCTTCTTCTTCCAAGTATTTTTTCACTTCTGGGATGAAGCACTGGTGGAACCACTCCATAAACAAGGTGGCTGTCACTCACACTTTCTGATTATGTTGTCAGAATACAGGCAGATAGTTTTTGTTTTTGAGAGTGTGCATGTTCTTTGCTCTGTACACTACGCCTGGCTTTATCATATGCCCTGCAGCGTTGTCACATAGTACAGTACCAGAGTTAATCTCTCCTTCCATGTTTTAGGCTCTGGTGCGTCCTTTATACTTTTATGAATGTAATGTAGGTTCTATTGGGCATCTTCTACCAGAAGAGTCCAGTTTCATCACAGTTAAAGACTTGTTTTGGATGGTATCCTTTCTCCTAAATCAACTTCTTCAAATCTGCTGGAAATGTGGCAGCTTCTTCTTCATCGGCAGATGCAGCCACTTCAGCAATTTTTATATTTTTCAGTCCAAACCTATTCCCGAATCTGTGTAACCATCCCTTACTTGCAGTAAATGGCTTTGTGTCACTCGTTTCAGGGGATCCCTTGCTGAAGTCTTCTTATAGGCTCAACGTTTTCTGGTGGCAATACATTGCCATCAGTCGGAACATGTTTTCTGTTCATATTTTCCACCCACAAATCTAATGCCTTTTCCTTCTTAACTAAGCACTTATCACGCATTGTGGCCATAACGTTTGCAGTTTGAGGCATGCATGAATTTCTTTTTCCTTCTTCACAATTTCACGGATATATTCATTCTTACTGTAGAGCTTAGCAACCTCAGCATACGATTTTTTTTCTTTCCTTATTAAGTCGAGAACTTTCATCTTTTCACTTAAAGGAAGCACTTTACGGCTTCTCTTTGATATATCCAAATTGCCAGCATCATTACTCTTGTGCTTTGGGGCCATTATTAAGTAGAATAAGAGTTACTCGAACACAAGCACTGCGATACTGTGACAGTCGATCTAATAACTGAGACAGCTACTAAGTGACTAACGGGTAGGTAGTGGATATGCTGGACAATGGGATGATTCACGTCCTGGGCAGGACGGAGCAAGATTTCATGTGCAATTTAATACTTATGAACTGTTTATTTCTGAAATTTCCATTTAATATTTTTGGACTGCAGTTAACTGTGGGTAACTGAAACCATAGATAATGGGGGGTGGGACTACTGTATTTCTCTAGTACTTTACAAGTTAGCTTAGGCTGTAAGTACATTTCTGGTAAACAAAGAAAATGTCAAATGACTTTTTTTTTGGTTAAACACAAAAATATCAACTGCAAAATAATTTTAACTACCATTTGTAATTTGTATTACAAATAAAGCATAAGAGTTTGTTTTGAATACTCCAGTGAAATTTCATCAACTGTAAAGAGAACTTGATTTTTTAGGAATGTTAAGGTGTTTGAATAGCAAATACTGAGGGAACCATGCTACAGCTGTTCTCCTTCTGGTGCTGTTCACTCATTTGTTTGCGTGCACTATATATTTTTATACTCTCCACCAGAGTTCTGCTCTTCCTCTGGAATAGTGTTATTGTCTCCAAATATTTTGGGAGGAGTTATCAATTTTGCTTTTCAGTCTGACTTTCAAATCAACTGTTATTCACAGTGTATGCCATCAAAAAGATGGGTTCTTTGTTTTTCCCATTAAAAATTGGCTTTAACCGATACTAAAAGTAATGAGTAAATTCCAGTTTATGATGAGAAGAAACTTTGAAGTGTGTTTAATGTCTCAAATGTTACATTTTATGTTCAAGAGTAATCTGCAGCTTTGTTAATTTTCTGTAGCTGTTTTTACTGGCACAAGTTTCCTGTGTCCATGGCTGTAAAAACCAGTGATCTCATGTACAATTTCTTGCATAAGGCTATGTTATGGGGGAAAGGGAGCACTTACTTGGGGTTTCTAATTAACTAAAGTGTTGTTTATAAATTTTCTTTAGGAACAATAATTTTTTGGCATTGCATTTAGCTGCACACTGGCATTACCCAACGATGTTTTTAGTTTGGTTTGGTTTCCAGTCAGTTCTGGTTTATGTGTTGTTTAAGTGCATTTTGTGTCTGCATGATTGATTTCATTGTACTGCATAGGTAGTTTCAACTTCTCTCTCCACTTTTTTTTTTTTTTTAACAACCTTCAAATAGATATAGTGAATCATAACAAAGGTGAAAAGTTATTGGAAAAACTTGTCATTGGTAACTAAATCGGACATTCTAAAAAAAGGGAGTGTTTGATTTACACTGTATTTAGTGGTTTTGAGTAATATGAAAATTAACAGCATTGCAAACTGTTATTGTAAATAATGCGAATACAGAATACATATAAAGTTCTCTAATTTTAGGATACATTTTCTTTAACAGATACTGTTTTTATGTTTTATTGCCTATATGTACTTAAAGTTTATATTAAAGGGTTTAAATGTTTCTGCTACATTTATTATATAGAGAAATGGTGCTTTAAATTCAGCCAGAAACACTGATTCTATAGCACACAGCTAAAGTAAAATTATTTACATTGTTTCCAATGAAAAAATCTCTCCTGCTTAACTTGGAATTCTGTTTTTACAACCCTAATTAAGAGTGCATCATTGGTTACTAAACACTTCTTTTAATATCACTTTATATGTCATACCAACTTTTAGCCCAGCTGAAGAACATATCCAAAATTTAACTGCTTAGGTTCTTGATTTTAATTTCACTAGTGTTGATGAAACAGTGTGAAAAGTGGGCCATTTTCACACTATCTGAGTAGTTTTAATTAATGTTTAATTTTCATTTGATCTTCAAGTTTATTAAACCACACAGATGAAATGATTCTCAAAACATATAAGCTTTTGTATATGCTTGGAGAACTACTTATATAAGTATTATAAATATATAGACATTATCTATTAAAGCAAAAGAATCTGAATTATTAATTGTGTATTTTCATTTTGGCATGTTCTTTAGGTAATTTACACACTGACAAGGAGTGCATTTCCAAAAAAAGAATGCAAAATAAACCACTCAGGATACCTTTAAAATTGGAAAATGAAAAGAAACTTTCCGAAAAGTCTGCTGTCAGCTTCTGTAAAAATAAAGTTCGTTCCTCATCTTCTAACATCAATGATAAGAGTAGTTATCAGCAAAAAGAAAACCAGTCATTGAAGGAAAATCATAAAATGAAGGTATCATTAATATCTTCTGACAACAAGAGTGAAAAGAAAATGTTGGGTTCATCTGAAACTAAAATAACAAAAGAAGCACTAATGGAATATCGATCACCACTACAGGCACTTGACTTTCCCAGCTCTTCTTCATGGGGTCAAACTGTACAGAAGAAAATTAATAGAGTCCATCAAAATGCAACAGCATTGCAACAGACTGTGTTGCCATTCAGAAAGCAAGAATTAAATAGTTCCTCATTTTGTGAAAAATACGATAATAGTAAAATATCACAAAGTAGAAAGTGCAGGGAACAAACCAATAGCTCAGATTCATTGTTCCGAAATTTTAAGCAACATTCCAAATTGCCTCTCTGCTCTCAATCATTTCCACAACTGGAGAAGCAAGAACACATACAGAAGAAAAATTTGCAACCTAATCAGAACATTTTTCATATTCAGGAGCAAAAAGTACATAAGTGTAATTCAAAACTATTTGAAGAAGTTCCCATCCCAACAGTTGCAGTAAAGGAAGATGAACCTCAAAAGAATAAAGACATTATCATCACACAGAAATCAAAAGAGAAAAATGAGGCTCATAGACAAAAGAATATGCCATGCCTTATGCCAGTGCAACAAACTGTGAATAAATCTCTCAAGAATTCTGTGATTTATGAAGAAGGTCAACTACAAAACTCTCAAAAGCCTCTAGAAGAGATAATGAAAGAATTAAAAAAAGTTTTTCCTCCTTTAAAAGAACCAGTGCTGCCTTCTCCAGTAGAAAGTAAAAAGTACTCTCACCTTCCATTACTACTCACCCCAAACTTTTTAACCCAAAGGATAAATGTGGATGAGAAAGATCCTAACTCAAAACAGACATCTGCACAACGTGTACAGTGTTCTGACCAAAATTCAAAATTGACATTAGTGCAAAAGCAGAATATTTCACATAATCAGAAAAATACTTCTGTGCAGAATATAAACAATGAAAACATTTTACAAGCAACAAAGCTGGCCACACATTCAAAGGTAACTAAAACATATGTTACACACAAAGAAAAAGATATGAAACCTCAATTAGAAGTTAGTGGTAACAGAATAGAGAAGAAATTGATATGTTCTATCAAGTGTGATAGTTATAAAGTACTTCACTCTACAAAACATTTTTGTAGGGTGAAGCAGCTGCAAGGTTATCAGACTCCAATGACACCATCATCTCCAGAAAGTCCAGAATCCATTTCATGTTATCCACCATCCAAAGACAAAAATGTGCTGGTGATTCCTCCAAATCTTCCTCCAACTCCCCCACATATGGCAGATGAATTGCAATCTACAACTAATAAGAGTTTTATCATTCAGGATAAAGTTGTTAATGTAAATGTGGAGTCTGTTAACCAGAATGCAGTTCCTCAGCAGGCCACTAGTCAGGAATGGGAACAGTCAGAACTGAGAACTGAAGAGAAAGATTTAAAACAGTCCCATTCTTGCATCAGAAGCCAAAATAGTTCTTCAGAAGGTGACAATCAAAAACTTACTAGTGATAATCAACAGAATAAGAACCTGTCCAGTGCACTTATAGATAATAATTTTAATTATATCATTAATTTAAATACAGAAAGAAATTCAAGGTCTAAGAATAGATCAGTTCGGTGCGGAAGTTGGATTTCTGACTCTTCTAGATCACAGTCCTCTTGCAGAAAACATAGACAGTCTAGTTCATCATCTCATTCTCCTAGAAGACACAAGAGATCAAGGTCTAGTTCACCATCTTCTTCTTCACCTAGAAGACATAAGAAATCTAGATCTTCAAGAAGGCACAAGTACTATGTTGCAAAATTGCGGTCCCCATCAAAAAGTTCCAGATCTTCTGCAAGAAAACATAGATCACCTTCATCTCACTCTAGGCAACTTAGGTCCCCTCCACATCATTTCTACAAGCATCATTCCAAAAGTAGATCAAGTTACAGAAGGTAATTATTTTTAACTAAAGATACTAAAGATAATTTCTTGTATTAAAATAATATACAATTTTAAATTGTTAAGAGTTCAATACTTTTGAACTTAATTGAGTTTTATCTTGGATCAAATACAGGCTGTAAAAGCTTTGATGAAACTGTTTAGAGCAGTGGGTCACCATTAGATTTACTAAGGTTTGTGAAAATATAGTTTAATTAGGTCAAAATAATCCAATCCTGCCTTGAATGTTATCAGATCCTACCTCAACTGCCACAGGAGGCAAGTTCTCTGATTGATCAACAACATGCTGCCCAAAGGTGATCTTCATGCATTCTAAACGTCCCTTGCTTTCCAAAATTTTATTTTTTATTCCCACATGAAAATACTTCCCCCATTCATTTTGTTTATTCCTTTAAAGGCCTTAAACACATCTAAAAGTCACCGCTGATATGCCTAGTTCCTAGGCTCTGCAATCTGTTTTAAGATGTTCCTCATAGGGACAACCGTTAGCACTCCCTTCTTTGTCTCTAGAAGTTATATATCCTTTATGTGATATCTCCAGACTTGAATAACATTCTTCTCCCTGTTGGTGAAGGCTCCGTTGATCATTAATAGTACATTGTGAGGCGCCTCCGTAGCCAGGTGGGAAGGAGCAGTAGTGCGTATCACATGCTTCTTGATTAGACCGGGGTTCGAGCCCATCACCACCAAATACGGAAGATGCGGAAAGGTCTGGGAATGACCACCGCATATCCCCGGAGCAATATGGCCTTAGTTGCTAATGCTCCTAAAAACCAAAAATAACATAACAAACAATCTGGCTTGCAAAAAAAAAAAAAAAAAAAACTTGCAGCTAGGCCTGCACCTGAAGAATAACAGTAAGTTGAGGTGCCCAGAGAGTGCAGTGTAGAAAGCAAAAGTCGAATAAATGAAATAAGAGTTAGAAGAATGAATAAAAGTGTAAGTGTGTGAGAAAAAGAACACAAACCACAAATGCTACAGTTAAGTACACACTAACCCTAGTTTTAATTAGTATTTAAATTTACATTACACATCATTGCATCCCCCCTGCTGTGTGAGAAAAAGATGAATGAGTGAGTGAAAAAAAAAAAAATATATATATATATATATATAGTATATAAAACTTTGGGGGGGGGGGGGAATGATAAATGAAGAAATAAAGTAATAAAAAAAAAGAATGCAAATATAGTGAAAATGCAGAATATGAATGAAGTAAATGTGTGTCTCTCTCTCCCACCCCTTCGCCTGGTGGGTTCTTGCTGCCAGCTGACATATCCCACCCCCAGAGCAGGATGGGCAGCTTGACCTTCTTACCGGATTCGACACTGCATGGACATG
Organism: Mastigoproctus giganteus; assembly: GCF_048544385.1. NCBI lineage: Eukaryota > Metazoa > Arthropoda > Arachnida > Uropygi > Thelyphonidae > Mastigoproctus > Mastigoproctus giganteus. The sequence continues at coordinate 123,248,199 of NC_143579.1, read as the reverse complement.
ACAACCATCACTGACAAAGACATACTTCACTTTGGCTGAAAGAATACAAAGTTAAAAATAACTTCCACTACTTTATATATACTAACAAACATTTACTAACCACGTAAATGCTATCACCGCATTCTCCCATGGCTTGCAAAAAAAAAAAAACTTGCGGCTAGGTCTGCACCACAACTGAAGAATAACAGTAAGTTGAGGTGCATTGGTGAGCTGAACTGGGTACTCTTACCCGGTTCCCTTTAAAACCCCATCCCAAGGCAGGGGAGGGAGGGAGGAGACAGGCCTCTCTCCCCTTCATACTTCACCTGGTGGAGCTCATCCCCACTGACCTCTTTGGGGATGCCTACTCTATCATCCCTATTCTTCTATCTGTTTTCCCTCCAGTCTTCAGTCTCCCCCCCTCTCTGACTAAACCAATCGAGTAGACCCCTTAACAATGCCGCCAAATTCTAATCAACATTTAAATTCTATCGGTTTCGTATCTAAGACAACTAACACTATCTTTTATCTAGTGTATAGTCTAACACTTATCTTTTATCTAGTGTATAGTAAATTTAATAACATCAAAATTTTGCCCGACTTATTAGGCCTTTTAACACACACTAGTGTTTTTAACATCTCTCTAGATTTTAACTTTTAAAGGATGTTAACTTTAACATCTCTCTAGCATTCAACCCCAACCAGTGATTTCCTAACAGCATTCCCATAAAGCATTAATGTAAAATGTGTAATTTTTTTTTTTTTTTTTTTAAGGTCCTACCCTCTGAAATCCCAGGAAACTAGGTGGCAGGACCTGCCAGAGCAACTTGTTGTGATACTGGACACAGCCAGCTAGCCTCCACGTGGCGAGTTATGGGCCACTAGAGCCTGGCGGCCAATAAGCTGGACAAACAATGGGCACAACACGTCACACTGCACAGGCCCACACACTTTCAAGTCTCTGGCTTGATAGTGTACTGTCCTCGATACAGCGAACACACGCGGTGATGGGAGAAATCCTAGGTGCCGTCTGACACGAACATAGTATAGTATGTTTGTGTCAGACGGCACGACTCCAGAGTAACGTATCAACTCTAGTACCACAGGGTTGATACGTTACTATGGGGTTACTGCTTCCCATATGTGGTATTTTACATTTGTCAATGTTAAACTTCATTTGCCACCTCTCAGCCCATCTGCTCAACTTTTCTAGATCCTGTTGCAGTGGCATACTGTCTTTAGTGTCCTTAACCCTGCCAACCTTCGTATCGTCTGCAAACTTGAACATTAAGCCTGATATACCATCATCAATATTATTTATAAATACAGAAAACAACAATAGACCCAACACTGAACCCTGAGGGACTCCACTAATAACATTAGTCCACAAAGCGCAGTGTCCATTGATTACAACTCTGTCTTCTCCTACTCAACCATCTCTTTATCCATAGCAGCAATTTGCCTCTAATGCCACACTGCTCCAATTTGTGCAGCAGTCTTCCATGTGCAACAGTATCAAAAGCCTTTCTAAGATATCAAATATATGATATCAAAATGGCTCTACAAGAGGAAAAATGTTTGCCATCCCTAGCCTAGAACCTTAGTAAGTGTGTGGGGAACCATGGACGACAATGCCAAATTAACATTTTGGAAATTACATGCTTCCTACAATGTGTCAGTTCAGTTCTTTGGTACAAACCCATTTTTTTCAACTGCATATTGTTTGAACCCATACTGCCGGTGCCACTTGAGAATAGTTCATGGCCATGAATGTACAAAAGTTGGAATGACTACCACAGAGGTCCAGTTTGAATGTGCAACACCTGTGGGATGATCTGAAATGTCAGGGGAGGGCAAGTGAACACATCCTATGCGAGAAATACAAGGTACTGCTTATAGACAGTAGTAATCCCAGAATAACATAACAGCGAGTTGTATTATAATCAAGATGGTGGAGAAAGAAAGAGACCTAGCAGTTATTGTACAGTCTAAGTTTTCTGAGCAGTGTGGGCATTCTGCTTGGACAGCTTATGGGATTTTGTCATTGATATACAGGAATTTTGCCAGCAGGGACAAGGAAGTGATTATCCCATTGTGTAAGGCAATGTGTTAAACTATATCTTAAGTACTGCATACAGGGCGAAGTCTCGTTTTAAAAAGGATGTGGTTCTCTTTGAACAGGTGTGGAGAAGGGAAAGAAGATTAGTTAGGGACACAAAAAATGGATACACTTCACTTACCATGAAAATGGTAAGAGTACCTTTTCAGTTCTATAAATTCCAGTACTTGGAAAATAGGCACCTGTGAGGAGATCCACTTAAGGCTTTAAATGGATTGAGCAGACTAAATACCAATGTCCTTTCCCTTTCTCAGACAACACACATAAGGGGACATTTAATTTAAAATGGGTAGCTGTAGAACAGCTGTGCAAAAATTGTTTTCAACCAGAAATTAATTATGCATTTGCCACCAGGTTGGACAGACCATAGACCATCATATGGGACAAATTATCAGCAGGGATAGACAAAAGCGATAGATAGTAGTGTTTTTTTGGCTGAGGCTGTATAAGCTTGCTTCCTTATGTCATTTACCATTATTAATACATCAGCAGCTCAACTGCTAACTCTTCTCTGGGAGGACTCCATGCACCTGTTACATCTGTTGTTCATTAATGGAGTGTGTTATTGACAGCCATAGGAAGGATCAATATGCTACTGAAGTGAGTGATACTGATGCGATATGAAACAGACACATCTGGGTAGTTTTGATGGTACTGTACATAACTGGACTTTTGCCCAGTAGTAGTGATTTTATAGTAAAAACTTTATAGATTAATGTAAGAAAACTAATAATTCATACATAAATGGACACACAATTTGAAATGAACATGAAAAAAAAACCTCTACATATGTGCTCCCAGGAGCCTGTGCATAAGAAACTCTGTACAACTTTCTTATCTTGCTGTAACCATGTGTCGTCTTTCTAGTCCATTTAACTTCACTGTTTGCAGACTTAGGTTAGTGCAAATGCATCATGTCTATACACATTAAAATTCAGTTTAAGTATTAAATTTTACTGTTTGTATATGTGCCATTTACAGTCATCTTCAGGAATGTAACCCCTGTGAATAGAGAGGTCCAAATATATGGACTGCGATCAAACATTTTGAGGACTGAAAACTAATATTTTGAAATAATGAAATTACTAGCTCTTCAGATAAAGCTCTTTTTCAAAGATTCTCTTTAATCTGTATACAGTGATTCTAATGCTTCTGAAACTTTTGGAAGTTTTTGATAGATTTCTTATGCTAATAGTTCAGAATAATTTTCTCAGGCAGTGCAAATCTAAACTTTCAGAAGGGGTTACGTATAGGGGAAGTCAAAGGAGCTATATTTGGTGAGTATAGTGGATGGGAGACCATATTTATGTAGTTCACAAAGAATTCTTGGATGGAAAGTGATAAGTGTGCGGGAACATTGTCATGATTTGATTTCCAATTCACTAAAACTCATTCTGGCCATTTTCTCTGAACAACATTGTGCAATTGCCATAGAACTGCTGTGTAGTTGTTTGACCACATGGAAAAAATTCATAATGAACAGTGCACTTTGACTCAGAATATATGATAAGCATAATCTAACATTTGATTGAGATTGTCTTGCTTTTTTGGGCCTTGGAGAAGATGGAGTCTTCCATTGAGAGCACTGGGTCTGGCTCATAGCCATTCATCCATGATTTGTCACTAGGAATGAGGGATCTGACATTCAAGAACTTTCCAATCTCTGTGATCATTGGTGCGAATGTGAAGTATAAACTCAACTGATAAAAATTCAGTGCTGTGTCCCATAATAAATACCAATTTCACTAGCAACTTCAGAAATATCTAAATATGATGCACTCCTCTCAGATCATTGGTTTTGGAAGTTGAAAGGAGAGAAAGAATAATCTTTGATGGACAAGCAGTCCTCTTTAAACTTTGCAAATTGCTGAAAAGTGTTTGAAAAATTCACAGTATTTTATTTGAAAGTTGTGTTTAATATTTCATGGCTACCGTTGCAGCTTTTTTCTAATTTAAAACAAAACAATGCAAATGTACTGATTCAGTAAAAATTGTTTATTTTAGATTCAGCAAAACACATAATACACCTATTCAGTTTATGCTAATTCAGATCTGTAGGTAAATAGGTGTTTGGTACATTACTATTCTAGATGCCCAAGACGTTGCAGCAACTACCAACTCATTATGATGCTGCCATTTTGAGTTATATTTAGTTTCCTGAAATTTTTGATCATGCTTTATGTATTTATACCTCTGACATAGTAAAAAATTTAGATATGTACACAGTCTCTATGATTTGAGCTTAATGATATTTTATCAGCATCAAAATCAAATGGGGTTATATAAAGTGTAATTGTGTTATGAATGAGTTAGGGCAGTGGTTTCCAAACTAATGAGATTTACAGACCCCTTCAAAAATCAAAAAAAGTTGCGGACACACACACACACACACACACCCCTCAATTTGTGCGGTTTTGCTATTGCATGGTCAGGTATTTACTACCAAAATTTTAGATTTTAGATTGTGTGGCGAGTTTTGCTACCTGCATGATTTTTGTTTACGAACCTTCAAAAATAGGAATAAAGAGCAGATTTTGAAAATGTATTTGTTTTTTACATGATTGAAGATTTCATTGAAGAAGAAATACATTTCACCATAATAATGTAGAATCCCACAGAATTTCAGCTGTCAGTATTATTGCAAATGCAGTAAGATTAGGTTTACTACCGTTTATAATTAGATTGCACTAACAGAAAAGCCAATAAACCAGAAAGTGCAAAAATGTTTTTATTGTTTTATGGGCGTGATCTCCAGAAATGTGCTTTAGAAAAATATCACAATGGCATTCAAAACTGATTCTTATAACCAAACATAGCCATAAACAGTGGCGTGTTTGTCTGGTTATTTTTGAAACAGCTTCCTCATTTGGAAACCCTCTTAATTAGTTATCCTATGTTAGCTGTTCAGACAGAATATTTTTCTGGTTCGCACAATGTAAA